>NW_025920134.1:655401-737007 GCF_902686445.1 Sciurus carolinensis
AATCTCCTGCATAGATAGTTATTGGTCCAATAAGAAAACTGCATTTGACCAATCAAATATGAGAGGTGCTCTGAAATTCTCCCTCCCATCCTGTTCTTCACAATCAAACCTTAAATACAATTTAACCAATCAGAATCATTCCTCTGACTGCTCACCAAAGGAAATTCACAACATAGATAGCTATACCTACTCTATTTACTCAAGAAATGTGCCTCAGTTGATGTGGTTCTCAAAATGCATTGTAGATCCAGTCAAAATTGATTTGCCTGAAACAAGGAAGAAATTGTTTGTTACAAATATATGCCCACTGACAAAATATTATCTATAATAAAGAAAAAAGCAAGTATTCTCAGGGTTGATATATCCATTGGGCATGAAAATCACAGAACCTGCATCCCATAGAAATGTTTTATTTTGAAATCCTAAGGAAAATAAATTAATGCGATCTTTCTTGAATAATATTCATCTTTGTACCAGCACAGTAGTAAAGTGTAACATATAATCTTTGCATATGGAGGGGTTCATGAAGGCAAACTCAAGTCTCTTGGATTGTCTAAAGCTGTGCTCCAACATGTGGCCAGTGTCAGGTCATTCTCAGGCTTTTATGGACTTAAACTTTTTTCTTATTTTGAATTCATGTATTATAGTTTTGAATTCATGTATTATAGTTTATGAAGAAAATCATCCATACATACATAATGTAGTTTTATCCAAACATAAAGAAAATGTTATTTACACAAACACACACACACACACACACACACACACACACACCAAATATTGTTTTATTCATCCAAAAACAAAATTGAAATTATGTCTTTGAGGAAAATGAATGGAATGAAAGGATATCATTTAAGTGGAATAAGTCAGATTCAGAAGGTTAAATGTCATATGTCATATTTGTCCACGGGGAAAACTTGGTAGTTAATTATCAAAACACAGGAAATGGGTAGGTAGCATTCCCCATCATCTGGTTGCTAAGTGCCCCCAGGGGAGGGGAAATTTTACATTTTCAACCCAAGCAATCATCTCCTGGATAACTCTCTTCCTGGCTTTTGGTAAACTTTGGCCACATAGGTAAGATAAGAGGAAGAGGGGACATAAAAATAAAGAAAACTTAAAATCTATGATAGAAAAAGACACCACTGCACCCTCAAGCATTAGTTCGGGACCCACTTCCCTCCAGAGGAATCTCTCCCTGCGCCTCTCTCTCTTGTTGTTCTATTCTATAAATAAAACTTGTTTTCTTGCCTCAGCATTTTTCAGTGTTTAGTCTTAAAAACAGGCATAACAAGGACATGATCCTGATTTTCAAAGACTACACTCAGTTGTATATAATGCTGGGATTTGTTGTTACATATTTTACATGAACACAATATGACAATACAATTTGGTGGAAATCATTCTACTGCCCCCTGCTTTGTTTTCCTTTTCCTCTCTTGCTTACAAATATGACATATGACATTTAACCTTCTGAATCTGACTTATTCCACTTAAATGATGTCCTTTCATTCCATTCATTTTCCTCAAAGACATAATTTCAATTTTGTTTTTGGATGAATAAAACAATATTTGGTGTGTGTGTGTGTGTGTGTGTGTGTGTGTGTGTTTGTGTAAATAACATTTTCTTTATGTTTGGATAAAACTACATTATGTATATATGGATGATTTTCTTCATCCATTCATCCATTGATGTGCACCTAGGCTGATTTTATTGTTGGCTATTTTGAACTGTACTGCTATAAACAAGGGTGATGGGTGTGTATATATCACTGTAGCATAATGACTTCAATTCCTCAGGATAAGTAGTGGACAGTTGTATAGCTGGGTCATATGGTGCTTTTATACTTAGTCTTTTGAGGAACCTCTATATCATCTCCTAGTGGTTGTATTAATTTACACTTACCCCAATGGTATAAAAATACTCCTTTTTCTCCATGCCCTTTGAAGCATTTATTATTTATATTCTTCATGACTGCACTTCTGACTGGTGAGAGATGAAATCTCAGTGTATGTTTGATGTACATTTCCCTAATTGGTTACTTGAACAATTTTTCATGTTTTTTGGCCATTTGTATTTCTTCTTTTAAGAAGTTTCTATTTAGTTCACTTGCCCATTTACTTATTAGGTTTGATTTCTGTAGAATTTAATCTTCTGTTGTTCCTTGTTACCATTCTCTCATCACTTTACTGCTGCAAAAGAAAGGGGATTGAGAAAAAAATAGTTCAAGCATCACTCTTTGTTTCAAGTGACAGAAAACTAAAACTAATGTGTGCTTGTAGGGGTTTATTTTACAAGTAAAAACCTTGTGGGTAGTTCTGGATGCAGACACAGCTGTTGTCTGTGATCCAGTCTCTTTTCATCTCTGTTCTCATTCCATTTTCTGATCTCCCCTGGAGCCCCATGATGGCAGTAAGATTTTCATACTCACTTCTTAACAGTCACTTCTGGGCCTCTGGAGCAGTCTGTCTGGATGAGCTCAAGTCAATTTGGCAGGGAATTTCTTTCTTGTTCAGAGGGCTTCCATGCTGTGACTACTTAGGCATAATCACCTGCCCTACTCATCCCACCTGGGGTGAAATGCAGAGGTCGAATCCCAGAAAAAAATGAGAAGTTACTTTTGAAGGAAGAGAAAATGGATACTGGAGAGAGATAAAATGCTCTAGGCTAACACCCCTCTACCTTACAGGGAAACAGTTGTTTCCACCATAGACCTGGGAAGTCTGCATCTTTATCAGCTCATGGCACTGTCCAAGAACCCAGGCACTGGGATATCCTCCTTTCACAAATGAGGAGACCAGGGCCCAGAGGGAGATAAACCTCCTGCTGAAAGCCACTAGTCTTGAAAGTGCTATAGCCAGATTATGAAGTCAAATGCATTCTCCAAAGTGTTGTTTTTAATTAACCATGGCTTCCCAGTTAATTGCTATTCTCCCTTGGGTACAAGATGATTATATAGGCCTAAAGGAGAAAGAGTGGAAGCAGAAGAATGATGACAACATGACAGCCCCTAAGATAGACTCTACACCAGTCAGTTTGTTACTCAGATTGGGAGATTCCTGCCACTTATATCTTGTAGACATTTCCAAACATATTTTTTATTTAACCCTTGATATATTGGCACTTGTATTATTTTTGCTTTATTTAGTTTTCTTAGTTCAATTTGCCTGTTTTACTTACAAAAACATATTTAAAATCTCAATTGTTTATGGCAGTTAAAAACCAAAATTAGTCCTACTTTACTCAAAAAAATATTGTCCATCTTTGCACTTTCAAAATCACCCTGAATCTGAGGCAGGGTGTTAAGGTACAGTTTGAAGAATTTGAGCTATAAGGTCACACCAGAACACAAGTGAATCCTGTGCTCCTCTACCACAAGAAATTTTCCAGGCATGACTTCAGTCATCCTTGCACTCTGAGAGAAAGTTGAGGAATGTCCTAGCTCCTCTCAATAAGAAGTCCAGGATGTTCTACCACAAATGTGGCCTTATTACAAGACTTTGTTTCTGGCCATTGCATCCTTAGTTTCTGACCACATACACTTGCAGACATATGATATTCAGTGGATGTAGTGCCCTCCAGCAACTTTGTGCCTAACAATTTTGTTATATTATTACCTCTTTTATGATTATTACTGGTTAAGGACTCTGGGAAGAAGAAACCATGTTTTCAGAGTGTCTGCAGGAAGCCAGACAGTACTAGGCTTAGCATAGTCACATCTTTGCACACTCTCCTTCTGTCAGCTGCTGCTCAAATATCTACCAAAGACAAAATTCCAACAACTCCAAAATAATAAGGTCTTTGAGAGCAGGGGAGAGAAGTGTCTCACTGTAAAGAGAAGAAAGCCAGTCCTGAGACCCCTTGTATTTCTATCCTGCAAGATCATCAGGGACACAGCTGTATTGGATCAATATATTATGACTCCTGATACATGTTTATCATTTATTCAGCTAAGAATATTTCCAAACCAAATTACATTGTGTTTAGAGCTCTAAGTATAGAGTGTGCAAATCCTTCTCCCTAGAATAATCTAGTCTCTCTGGTATGTCCATGTGATCAAAATGACGTTCTCTCACCTAGGAGATCAGCCATATGACCTGATAGACACTAATAATCATATAAAATAGAATAAGATACTTAGGACACCTAAAAAGATATGAACAGCTCTACCCCACCCTGCTTTTATCCTGAAGCTTCCAAGACTTCTCATTCTGTTCATGAGGAAACTCAAAGCAGATGGTGCACATAGATCAAATTTCATCTTTCTCAGAAAGCAATATAGAGTCACAATATAGAGTCATTCAGAGGAGGTACACTGTGGCCTGAGACCTTTTTTCTCTCATAGGGGACCTCACTGTTCACTACTGCTCAGTATAGTTTCTCAAATGTGCTTCAATTTAGTTACTTCTGGCTTCTCCCCCAGTGCTGGTGTGGGATGACCAGAAGTGGGTACTCCTTCACACTTGCCCAGATTCAGCGCAACTTCAACAAGAGGAGAGGTGAGTAGGCATGAGTCACAGAAGGAGGCTAAGGAGACAGAGATCTGAGCAATTCAAGAGCAGAATTTGTGCCAAGAAAATAGGATTCCAAGGAAAGCAGTTCTTGTGGGATAATGATGGGAGAGAAGAAAAATCCTCCCCAAATCAAAAACTCTTTCTCTACTCTCACTGTTTGGTTTATTTTTTGGGGTAAAACTTTATATTTTATAGATTATATGTATGATTGCTAAAAACTAGGAGAAAATCAAATATTATAAAAGAATAATAAGACTGAGTCAACCATAGTACAACTGTTCTACAAGCTCTTATGCAGATTGTAGAATAATGGTTTAAAACTATGGGTGGTTTATTAACCCAAGTAATGCTCAAATATAAAAAGAACAGTAAATTGCAAGTATGATGAAATTACTATTGTGCTATCTGTTTCTGTGTATATTATATTGAGCACATTATCTGAAGCACATACAACTATAGTGGCACTATTAAGCTTGTGGGTCAGTGTGTAGAAATACTAAAAGATATCACCTGCTTACAGTCACTCTTCTGACTCAGAGCCTGTGGGACACCCAACTCTTCCCTACATGTTGTACAGAGCTGTCATTGGAAACTCAGGCTAGAAAGCTCATAGAGATGATTCTAGCTGCCCTGACTCAGGGGAGGTGATATGCATAAAGAATGGTGCTGAATTTTGAAGATTCCAAATCATATTAATATTTTATTTCCCTAAATATTAGGCTTAAATTAGATATTCATGTGGGACTAAATGTCTCAAAGTTGCTTAGGCATTGAGCCCTGACCCTGACCTCAGGGAGTTTACATCACAGGGAAATTATTAACAAGTTAACATTTTGTTGTTCCTCTAGCAATGTAATTGAATTCAAGATCAGTAGACCACACTGTCAACCATTGTCACAGTTCTCTGTGCCTTCTTTTTCTCTCTCTCTGCTGCTCACACCCCCATAGGACTCCACCAGGGAGTTCCATCATCAGCACTATTTAAGGTCATATGTTCACATGCTGCTTGTTAGCACTAGGATGAAATTAGAGTCTTGGTTTTCTTACTGTCATTACTTCTTTTTGGGACGGCTACTTGAACTGGTCAGAAAATCCTAGGAGAGAGCGGGCCCTGTGTTCCATGGTCAAGAGTCTGTGTTAGCTTTCAGCACAACACCTGATCTGATGTACCTTATAGGGATGGTTTCATTAAATGAACATCAATAAGCCAAGAGTGTACTAACCTCAAGTTTTGACTCCCAGAGGTACATGGTAGGCCATGGCTGGGAGACTCTTGGGTGTATTTGTTACCAGTCTAAACTTGGCTTCACCAGAAAAATGGCCATTAGGAAAATGGCCTTAGCTAAGAAAATGGCCTATTTCTCTCACCAAAACCTGAAGACTAGACCTAGATCCTTTCAATCTACATTTTATGGGAAAATTGTGGCTCCTGTCCCCACCATGTTGCATTTTCTCTTCTGCTCCTGGCTCCCTTCCCTTTTCTCATTCCCCTGAATTTTAGACAACTGTGTACTGGACTTTAATTGAATCCTGGTCATGTGCCATAAGTTTTCCAGTCAATTTTTCAAGAGAATCATTGTTCCCATTTCATAAATGAAGCAAATCTTGTTACTAAATTACCTTGTATGCTATTACTGAAAAGCAAAATATAAAAAAAATTACTGAAAAGGAACATAGAATCAAATTGATGTTATCATTCCCTGATGATAAAATCTCTTTAGGTACATTACCATATATCCGAATCTCTACCACAGTGCAGGTTACCAAAATTGTCACGGACTGAGTGGAAAGCAGACATTCTGGGTGATACACAGAGGAGCAGAAAGAACTATATCCACCATCCCCATTCAACAAAGTTTTAGAGATCCTAGTATGCAGGGAGTCTCAAGGTCTTCCACATTTAACTATGGCAAAAAGAAGGATGCATTTTAGTAGATTAGTGAATATCTTTATATATTTATTTATTGGCACATCTATGGAGTTTTTCACACAGTTACGAAAGTCTCGAATAAGCTTTCCCAGACTCACAGTGAAAGTAAAATACTTTTTACATAAAGAGGGAGACCCTTGAACTCATTTGAACAATGGGTATTTTCTGTATCATGTGCCTTTTAGCATCATAGAAACCTGGGGAGCAAGATGGCACAGAGTTTCTGCTTGAAACAAGTCAACTCTGTTTACATCAAGACAAACAGTCCAGGGTGAGTGGTTCAAAATGATTTTTTTCCCTTGAAAATCAGTGTTTAAGTGCAATTAAGGATGAACATGTGGGCAGTGCCTTTGCGAGTTTTGTAGAGGCAGGTGAGTGACCACTGACTGATATCCAAGGTAACAAGCCTGGACTTGTATGTGCAAAAATGTTGACCAAGGTTTGTGCAATGCTGCCATCATGTGACCACTGGAAATATTTCTCACCAGTGAACTAGTGAGCCCAGAATTACAGCTTACTTTTACACCATTCTGAGCTCTCTAATAAGTATATTCTGGAATTATTGTGATTTTCTGGCTCCAGCCCAGATTCAGGCTCAAGATATAGATTAAACTCACTTGGATGAAATCAAAGTTCTAATGTTGCCATCCCAATAAAAATCTCCAGGGCACCTCCCAGATCTGCTATGAGCCTCCACAGAATTGGGCAATAGTGCATTGACAAATTCCCAAGGGGCTGAAAGTCCATCCCTGTTTATATAATTTTGGATTGTTAAGGAGAGGACAAATCAGCACTCCAAAGGAAACTTTTCATCAGTTTTATTATACAAAGAGGCCCAGGTAATTAAACTTTGAAGAAGTGATGATTTATTAGCACTATAACCCAACAGAATTTAGAAGTGTGGTATCCACATTCTAGAGACATTTCCTTGTTTACCTAATGTTAAGAAAGATCTACAAAACAGCAAGGTATTTTTTGATGTGTCCAAAACTTTCAAAGTTCTAGGCACAAAAATGCCCAGAGTGGGAGCATTTTTAGATACTGACTTGGCCCTCACACCAGACCCATATCTCCACTTATCAGGAGGCACCCACAGGTAACAGAGAGCAGCCCAGAGAAGACCAATCCAGGCAAGTCCTAATCTGGGATTATATATGAGAAATCCTTTTACATTCACCTTCTGTGTATGTGTGTAAGGTGTATGATTGGCAGGGGATCTGCAATCATAGGAACAGTATATTCCATGTAGAATCTGTGACAGAACTTTCATGTTTGTGTCACTGAACATGGATGGTAGGGTGGATATTTAAGTACTAGATACTAATTTTTTCTACTCAAATATTTATCCAAAGACTTCATTCTATAAAACAGTGTCACCCAAGTATGGAGGCCTATGCAAATATCTATAAATAAATAATCTGGATATAAAAATATTCTTTGGGGAGTGTCCCATGTGGAATCAGCCAGGATGGTCAGAGTTTATTTTTGTCCTACATGTAAGACAATCTGTTCATGGAGTGCAATGTAGATATTCATTGAGTTACTTCTTAATTCTGTCTCCTTTAGGAAAGGGTAAGTGAACTAAGCAATACTGATATCTTCAGTCTAAGATGAGACATCTGGAGAATGGTCTAAACAGGCAGGAATTAGAGCTTGTCAGAATAGATCCGGTACAAATACCCAAGTATGGGGATAGCCCTAAACCTTTTCCAGTAATTTACCACTTGAGTGACCTATATTCCCATTCCCAAAGAAATGTAGACTGTATTACTCTCTCTGGCAAATTAATAGGTGTAAATCTACATAAATGTAGAAATAGGAGAACATATTTTTCCATTATTTTCAATGTTTACTGGGCACTGAATATTTATTTTCTCTTGCTACTCTTTTGTTTTAGCTATCTGCCCTGGAAGCCCATGTACTTGTCATCTCCACTGTACATCTAGTTATTTAAAAGACTTAAAAACCTAACATTTCCCAATAAAGTATTTCACACAAAGAGGAGAAAGTTTACACAAACTAATGAGGTAGGAGTAGTCCATTGGTTTTTCAAGATTTTATCATGCCAAAAAATAAAGCTCTATAACCCCATCTCTATAGCTTCTCTCAGCCAGGATTCTCTGGGCATTGGCATTTAAAAAATCTATTTTTTCTTGTTACTCTCTTGTCCCTGGTCTAAGGTTGGATAGTGCTTAACCATTTTCTGACATATCATTTTACTTCAGAAGTATATATTACCTTTGCATCATGAGCACTCATATTATTCACATGCCTAAACACAGTATGTCAATGCTTTCATTTGGAAATCCATATTCCAATTATCTGTTATTTCCTGATACTGCCAATAATTATATGTTCCTCCTTGGCCTCCTTTTGCTCTATGCCCTCAATAAAAAAATCTCTGCTGCCTAACTCTATAGCCCATGTCCCACTTTGGTTTGAGAACATAGGGTTTGGTGGTCCTTTATATTCCTCTAGGTCAGCCTGTTCTATAATTAATAAACCCTGATTTAACTTCCCACATATTTGACATCAACCTATATTTTGATATGTAAATGGGTGTTTAGATAAAATCTAGCTGGTGTTTACCCTTGATGTAAACTGAATCAGATTCCCTCGATTATGGAATGGGAGCCCCAAGATGACACATGTATAATAGAATGTTCTGTTTGTATTATGCTATGTAATACACAGAACTGGATTTCATGTACATATATCACAAATCTTGCTGTTTTTAATAATTGTCCCTTTCCAAGTCTGATGAGAATAAGGAATATTTCAAGAGTTTTGTGATTAGTGGAGCTGATTTGATTGGAATCAGACACAGCTCATCCTGAGTCCCAGCCCACCTGCTTATTAATTGTGAAATTAGGTCCACAGAAGGAAAGAGGTATTACAGGTTGGCTATTATGTCTAACCCCAAATTGCCAAATAAGTTTGAATTTCATGTATGCAAACAATAGTCAGGCCCTGGAAGAATGCAGGCTGTATTCCTAACTCCTAAGAAACCCAAGTTGTTTTTTCTGCTGTATGATATCTGCATTGTGAAAAACCTGTGGTCATTATGAAGTGATAAAAATGATCTACTTTTACACTCTTCCTTATTTGAGCTCCCTACTCCCACTCAGGGTCTTGTTTTTTCTAATTTTGTGACTGAGGAGAAATATTATTGGGGAACTGTATCCCTCAACACTAGCATATAAAGAGATAGATCATGTTCTTTAAGTCCCTGACATCAAGCAACCCATAACCCTCAAACCTGGAATGTGGCTACTGCAAAATGAAGTATGATGGAGAAAGTCAAACTTGATCATTTCAAAAACATATGTACTTCATTTATAGTATTTTATAAATCACATAAAGGTAATATTCTGGAAAAACTGTGTTATGCTATTAATATCAATTTCAACTCTTCTTTTTATGCTATCAATGTGAATACTAGAAATATTTAAATTACATTTGTGCCTTAGGTGTTGTTGTCAGTAGACAATGTTGCTTTCAGAGGTTGTTCCCATTCAAAGTTTAGTCTGTCTCCTAACAAGAAAAGAGAGCAGAAAAGTTAAAAGACATTTCATAGTAACTCTCATATTATTTTCATTCATGAAAAAATACTGGCATATAAAATCCACAAACAGAAATGACCTTTGTGCATTATGTTAAATGGAAGTATTCTGCTGACTGAATTAGATCCCACTTCTAGAAGGAAATATTGCCTAAAATAGCAGCAGACTGAGGCTTTGGGGAGGAATTCCCAAACCTCAAAAGAAAAAAAAACTCCAACCAAGAACGTGTCATTCTGGTCTTTTTCATGCCTGGATTGGATATTATTTGCTGTCACTCACAGAGAACACTCCCTGACTTGAGGGGCAGGTCTGAGGCCCTGTCCAATCAGAAACACTTAGAACTGTCCTATACTGTTTGCTGCCAGGGAGTTGGGGGTGGGTTTCCGCCACCTTCCCTGTTTTCCCTGAGACCGCCATATTAGCCATTCAACTCTAGGTTTTACTCTCCCTTTTCAGAGCCCCAGGTTGCTCTGCTGCACAGTAGCTGAAGATCCCTAGGGACAAAGACTAGCTCCTGAGCACCAGGAAATGGTGAGTGGGCAGTGGCATCACAAGCCTGGGGAGGGAGACTGTTGAAAAGGCGCCACTTACTGTGCAGGAACAGAAGCTGGCAGACCTGTATTCTCCACAGTCACTGGAGTCTGCAGGCCTGAGCCCTCCTGTTCGGCTGTGTACACTCAGTCCTGCTGGTCATTTAGGTGGGGAGCACATCAGTGGTAGAGACTCTCTTTCTTACTTACCCTTGAAGGGCATACTCAACCCTTACCTCTAACACTATTTGGCAGAAGTGTGCCTGTGACCCAGAAGCTACCCAGATGTTGGTGATTGACACGTGGGTCCATTGTCTTGATCAAATCTCCACATGCCATTTTCCAGCAGGAGAAAAGCTGTGGCCTATAAAAGCCTCGCTTCCTCCTCACCTAGCTAATTTTCATTTTCACTTTTTTTTTCTTTTCTTTTCTTTTTACTGTTTTGCTGGAAGTTGAACCTCGGGATACTTTACTACTGAGATATATCCCTAGTACTTTTTATTTTTTTTATATTGAGACACTAATAGGTTAGTTGGTGACATTGGTATTATTATGGTTTGATTTATTTAGATTTTTCTATTTCAATTAATTGTATAAATTTTACATACATGTGGATTCATATATGGATTTAGTTTATATCGTGATTTCTTTCTTTTTAATTTATTTTTATTGTAAACAAATGGGATACATGTTGTTTCTGTTTGTCCATGGAGTAAGAGCATACCATTTGCATATTCATACACTTACATAGAGTAATGATGTTTGATTCATTCTGTTGTTTTTTCCTTCCCCCCACCCCTCCCACCTCTCTTTTCCCTCTATACAGTACCCCCTTCCTCCATTCTTGCCCCCCTCCCAACCCCCCATTACATGTCATCATCCGATTATCAATGAGATCATTCATCTTTTGGATTTTTGAGATTGGCTTATCTCACTTAACACAATATTCTCCAATTTCATACATTTGCCTGCAAATGCCAAAATTTTATTATTCTTTATAGCTGAGTAATATTCCATTGTATATATATATATATATATATATATATATATATATCACAGTTTCTATATCCATTCATCAATTGAAGGGCATCCAGATTGGTTCCATAGTCTGCCTATTGTGAATTGAGCAGCTATGAAAATTGATGTGGCTGTATCTCTGTAGTATGCTGATTTTAAGTCCTTTGGATATAGGCCAAGGAATGGGATAGCTGGGTCAAATGGTAGGTCCATTCCAAGTTTTCTAAGGAATCTCCTCACTGCTTTCCAGAGTGGATGCACTAATTTGCAGCACCACCAGCAATGTATGAGTGTACATTTTTCCCCACAACCTCTCCAATACCTATTGTTGCTTGTATTCTTGATAATCACCATTCTAATTTGGGTGAGACAGAATCTTAGTGTAGTTTTGATTTGCAGTTCTCGTATTACTAAAGATGGTGAACATTTTTTCATGTTTGTTGATTGTAGATCTTCTTCTGTGAAGTGTCTGTTCATATCCTTAGTCCATTTGTTGATCAGGTTATTTGTATTCTTGGTGTAGAGATTTTTGAGTTCTTCACATATTCTGGAGATTAGTGCTCTATCTGAAGTATGAGTGGCAAAGATATTCTCCCACTCTGTAGGCTCTCTCTTCGCATTGCTGATAGTTTCCTTTGCTGAGAGAAAGCTATTTAGTTTGAATCTATCCCAGTTATTGATTCTTGCTTTTATTTCTTGTGCTATGGGAGTCCTGTTAAGGAAGTCTGAACCTAAGCCAACAAGTTGAAGATTTGGACCTACTTTTCTTCTATAAGATGCAGGGTCTCTGGTCTGATTTCAAGGTCCTTGATCCATTGTGAGCTGAGATATGTGCAGGGTGAGAGATAGGGGTTTAGTTTCATTCAGTTGCATATGGATTTCCAGTTTTCCCAGTACCATTTGTTGAAGAGGCTATCTTTTCTCCATTGCATATTTTTGGCACCTTTGTCTAGTATGAGAAAATTGTATTTATTTGGGTTTGTGTCCATGTCCTCTATTCTGTACCTTTGATCTACCTGTCTATTTTGGTGCTAATACCATGCCGTTTTTGTTACTATTGCTTTGTAGTATAGTTGAAGTTCTGGTATTGCGATACCCCCTGTTTCATTCTTCCTTCTAAGGATTGATTTAGCTATTCTGGGTTTCTTATTCTTCCAGATAAATTTCATGATTGCTTGCTCTATTTCTGTAAGGTACATCATTGGGATTTTATTGGAATTGCATTGAATCTGTATAGCACTTTTGATAGTATGGCCATTTTGACAATATTAATTCTGCCTATCCAAGAACATGGGAGATCTTTCCATCTTCTAAGGTCTTCCTTAATTTCTTTCTTCAATGTTTTGTAGTTTTCATTGTAGAGATCTTTTACCTCTTTGGTTAGATTGATTACCAAGTATGATTTCTTGATGATTATTGACAAAGTATAGTTTCATAATATACATGAATATCAGGTAATGATAAGTACTCCTTTTGATCTTATAATTGAAAAATTTCTTGGCTAAAATTATATATGTAATTTTGTGGATGAATTTTAGAACTTTTTATTTTGGTTTCTTATTTCATTAAGTAAAGCATGTTGATTTTTTATTATTTCATTGTAGTTATACATAGTATTGACTTCATTTTGACATAATCATACAAGCAAAGAATATAATTTGCTCCATTTTAGTACCCAGTAGTTCCTCTTTTCCTCTCCTTCTATGTTCTTCCTTTCTTTCATTTATTTATAGTTTTATAAATTACTGACTGATAGATACACAAAAAAGTAGATACTACTATGATGTATTCCTATAGGTACATAACAATTTTACAGGGGTACATTGTAGGTTACTTCACGGGGAAATGTTTTTTTTTTTTTTTGTAAGGATTAGTTTTATCATCTACACATGGGATGTGTGAGTTTTTTATGTCCTCTGATATTTGTTTTCTCAGAAGTTCTACATATTTTTTCTAAACATATATACATGTGATATATCACAAACATATTGCACATATATAAAACTTAAGCATGGTGTTTTATTCTATTTCTTAAACTGGATGTACTATAACTAAAAATGTGACTAGCTCCTAGGAACAATTTTTCCCATGGATTATTTACTTTTCCAAGATGTATATTCTCTTTAACCATGCTCCTGAAATTGTAGGGTTGGTGTTTAGGTGAGAAATGTTGTGTTCTTATGTGTTATCATGGTCACAAATGCTGTAATTTCTGTTAGTCTCTGTGAAAGTGAGGATTATATATCTTCAATAGCAAGAATTTCCACAAATAATAATGAACTCTTGAGTTTATGAATATTCACTTGTTTTATGTCATCATCAATTTTATTCAGTTGTGTGTATGATGAAATTTTATTTTTTATTTCTATAAATATTTTTACTATTTCTTTAGATTTTGAATTTCTTATGATTTTTAAATCTTAGCTAAAGATATCCCTTTTATTAATTGGCAATTCAAGATATTTGCCTGCATTTCTTTTTTTGTTTCTGACTTTAAAAATAAGAAAATTTATCCAAAATGGCAGATAGATTTGGATTTAAAGAAAAAAAGATTACATTTTTAATTAAGAAAATAGAATATAGACATTTTTATATCCCTGGGTTTGTGCTGTAGGTATCTTGTATGTTTTCTATTTGGAGGTTATTTCAAATAAAATTCTAGGGCTTATCTTTGGAAATTCTAACAGTAAATATAAATAAGGAAAATCTCACTTCCCTATTCCTTTAGGAAAATGAATATATTTACTCAAAATCTTTGGTTAAGTAAACTGTTGAATGACACATTCACTAAAACATTCACTCCTCTTCCTTGAAGATTTTTTAAGAATGATATTGACAGTGAAACATTCATTCTCTTATCTGGATTTTGGACTTTATTACAAAATACATAGAGTAAAATTTGGCAAATCTTAGAAATATGCATCATAATTTATTATTTTCTGAATGATATGTTATAGAAATAGCAACAAAATACATATATTTTTAGAAATAGTGACATATTTTTTCTTTGAAATTACTTATGAGCACTTTAAATTTATTTCTTTTTTGAATCATATTTAGACTCTTGGTCTGTGGTGTGCTTCTTTGTACCCTAATCTCCAAGAAATTTCCTCATAAGGTATCTAGATTGATAGCTCAGTTTTGAAGAACAACTAAACATGAAAGAGGAAAAACATTCTGTTTTGCTCCTGGTATGTCTGGTCTAAGTACTCTATTCAAAATGGAGAGAAAATAATATTTCTTCTGACACATACTCTACATCAGGAGCAAATCAACCTTTGAGGAACTTTGAAGGGATTTTATATAATTCTGTTTCTGGATGGTTTTCTTTGTAGCTGAGTTGACACTTAATATCCAGAAACCTGTGTTTTCTCATATGTAAAATGGGAATAATTTTAGAGGACAAATGTGGATCATGGTTGTCATGGACGCTAGTAACAAGTGTATGTGCTATGGTCATAGCTGACAAACCACCTGGAAAATGCTGTGCAGATACTGAATGTTTACGTGCCAGTCACAAGAATTTTTTTTCAAAAGCTTGTAAAAACTTTTCACTGTAGGCACCAATGTCATCCACATTGCCAACATAAAAGGTTGAATCTTCCTATCCAAATTCCAAATTCCTATTTTCTGGTACTTTAAGGTGGTATAACTAATTGCTTCCTTGACCTACTTTACTGTGTCCCCCAAAAAACAGTTGTCTGCTCCATGTTTCTATCTACCCACATTCAACTATGTTTAGAAAATGCCATAGAAACCTGTATTTTTTGCTGGTTTGTAATGGAGGGTTGAGATTACTTCTGGCTTGTGTCATTTCTTGTTATAAATTGAACCAGAATTTCCCGAGGCCTGAATAAAGTCACCCCATAAACAATTGGGTATATAAAAGGTTTTGTTTATAGATAAAATATGTACATATTATATGTATACACATAGGTTTAGACCTGTTTTTATTAAGGTAAAGAACACTGTTTCTTACCCATATTTCTTCACAGGTACAAAAAAACAGGAGAGACACTTCCCTGAGTGAAAGCAGGGAACTTTAAGCAGAAAGCTTCCAGTGTTCGGTTTTCTCCCTCCAAATGCTGACCATGGTCCATTCCATTCAAGATACCAGAAAAAAACAAAATATATTAAAAATTGTATATATGCACAGAGAGAGAGAGAGAGAGAGAGAGAGAGAGAGAGAGAGAGAGAGAGAGAGAGAAAGTCCTGCTTTTTTGAATAAGTGCCACTAACCAAATTCTAAAATAATAAGAAAATTTGTATGAGTCATGTGGTGTAGTAGAGGTGTTTGGGCTTTAAATTATACACAATTTTTTTGTATTGAGGACTGAAACCAGGGTCACTAAATCACTGAGACACATTCCCAGCATTTTTTATATTTTATTTAGTGACAGGTTCTTGCAAAGTTGTTGTGGCTGGCTCTGAACTTGCAATCTACCTACCTGTACCATACAAACTGCTGGGATTGCATGTGTTTGCCACCATGCCTGGCAAAAAAAAAAAATCTTGATTCCAATCCACTTGCTTATTTAGGGGAATTCATTATAGAAAGAAAAATATCATGTACTAAAAATTATGTCTAAAACCAAATTGTAAAATAAGATGTTGATCTTTAACCCTAAATCCTCACTGACCAGTCAAGTGGAGAACATGTCAGCAGTAGACTCCAGAAGTTCTGTCCTGTTTCAGAAGTATGTCTTCAAGCACTACCTGAAGTCCTATCTGAGTACATATATTCCAACATTCCAGCATATTCCCAGATTGTGTGGTGGATTGTGGAGAGGGATGATCATCTGAATCACAACTCCAAGTATTGTTTTCTGTCATGAGGAGGACTATGGTCTGTAGTGTGTAGGTGTCTCAGATCTTCTTTCTCCCTGAGTTTGTTTTTCATTTTTGTTGGGATGGTGGTCCTGTGTGTTAAACCTAGAGATCCTTTACCACTAAGCTACATTTGTGGTCCTTTTTTTTATTTGAAACATATGCTGAGTCTGGCCTTGAACTTGTGCCCAGCCTCACGAGTTGCTAGAAATACCAGTGTATATCACCCTGACTTAATCCTCCTGAATGATCTCAATGTATGGAAAGCAAAATGTGAAATCCAGAACCCTGTCTCCTAGCCTAAGTCTTTACATATATAATATATATATATATATATATATATATATATATATATATATCAATAAAATCCTAAAAATCCACCTCCCTGTCCATATCTCGCATGACAAATTCTCCTCTGCTCAGTATTGGCAATTATTTTTCCATATTACATTTCAAATGAACACAGTATTTTAATTTTTTTTAACCAAGAACTGGATAGAACTTTAAGAATAATTTGGTTTTTTTGACTGGGTGCAATGACTCAGGCATATATTCCCAGAGACTTAGTTGGCTAAGGCATGATGATTGCAATTTCAAGGTCAACATCAGGAATTTAACTTGAGCATAGGCAACTTAGAAAGACCTGTCTCAAAATTTTAAACCATGAACTGGTTATGCAGCTCAGATTTATCATGCCCATGTGACAAATCCCCAGTAACATAGAAAAAGTTAAAAGCAAAGGCTTTCATAGTTGTTGTTGTTATGAGCATTTCACATGATAGAAATTAGAGAAAATTCACTTGATATTTGCAAAAGTATGTGCTTGTATTCTTCTTTTGTCTCTCTAAGTTCAAACAGCTTGTCACATGCCTTAGTGTTGAGAAACCCCCTGGTGAAATTTATGTCAGAAGGTTCTGCTTCCCTTCTCTGGTATTTTCCTGGTACTGTGTTTCAGCACTATCTGATATGAGGGTCCCACAGCTGGAACACCTAATGTCTCTTGAGAATCTAGTGAATATCGTACTTGGATCTTATCTTGTGAGAGAGCAGAATAAATTTAGGAACTCTAGCTTTTCAGGGAAGTAGTTAAGTGCCCTAAACCTGGGATAAATCTGCCAGTTTGTCCTTCATCCAAAGGTCACTTCAGTTGTTCCCAGACCTTGACTACTGTAAATACTGCTATAATGAAGATGACAGTGCAACCATTTATTTAACATACCAATTTCAAATACCTTGGGAATGCACCCATAATTATTATGTTATAAATTTTTGAAGAACTTTAAACTTTCAAGTCTTTTTAAAAATTGTCCCTACTGAAATCATATTCTAGCACAGTTTGCAAGTGTTTGTTTTATCCATATCCACATAATTGAAGTACAAGCTATCTTCCATTTTTTGGAAGTAGCCATTCTAACAGTTGCACTCAGGTTGCAGAAGTTCTCATAGATGAATGGTGTAGCAAATTTGCAAAAAAAGTTAAGTAAAAGATACAATTTAAAGTGATATAAGTAGAAAAGAAGAGTTCAAATAATTTATTTTGTAGACATTATGATTATATATGTAGATTTCCCAAAAACTCAACAGGTAACATCCTAGAACTCATGAATATATTCAGGCAAGTAGTGGGATACAATATTAATAGCCATAACTCACTTGAAATTCTGTACATCAATAATGAATAAGCTAAAAGAGAAATTGGGAAAACTATCCCATTAACATTAGCCTAAAAAAACCTACTTCAGAATCAACTTAATTAAAGATTTGAAATATCTCTATGATGAAAGCCTGCAGAAAGCTATAGTGTAAATACATATATATGCATAAAAATAGACACAAAATCTAATGGAAAATAAAAGAAACAGATAAACTCCACATAAATATGCTAAACTCATATTAGACAAAATTGTTAAAGGTAAGCACTGGATAAAAGATAGCATTTGCAATAAACAGTGCTGGAAAAACCAGAAATCCATATGTAGTAGAATGAAAGGTAATGTTTATTTTTCACCCTCCACCAAAGTCAACACTAAATAGATCAAAGACCTAGAAATCTTACCAGAAACAGCACCTTCTAGAAGAGCAGTTAGGCCCAGAACTCCCAAACATTGGTACAGGAAATGATTTCCTGAACAAGACACTAAAATTAAAAAATAATAATAATAGATTACATGGGATCATATTACATACTTTCATAGCAAAAGAAAAATGAAGACAGAACCTACAGAATGAGAGAACTTTCCTACATTGCATATGTTGTCAATTTCTAGGATTCAATAAGTTAACACACACATGCAAAAAAAAAATTCAATAAAGGGGCAAAGGAATTGAACAGACCATTTTCAAATAGTAAATAGAAATGATTGACAAATATTTGGAAAAATTTCAACAGCTCTAAATATTAGAGAAATAGAAATTAAAACTGCCCTTAGATACCATTTCAGTGCAGTCAGTATGACATGGATCAACAATAAAATTAATGCATGTTCATGAGGATGTGGGGAACACAGAATGTTCACACATTGGTGGTACTGCACATTGTTTCTTCCCCCCTGGAAAGCTATATGTATATTCTTCAAGGAATGGATCTACCATTTAACCCAGTGAAATCTCTCCTCAATATTTACACAGACACTAAAATCAGCATACTAGAGTGACAGAGTTAAATTAACATGTATAGCAGCACAATTTAAAATATTATCTAGGTTATGAAAGGAACCTAAGTGCTCTTCAACAAATGAATGGATAAAGAAATTGGGGTATATATACACAATGCATTTTTATTCAACCACACTAAAAGAATGACTCCATGACTTTTGCCAGTAAATGGATTGATTTGAAGAATATTACACTAAGTAAAATAAACCAATACCCATATCCAAAGGTTGATCTTTTTTTTTTGCTGATATGTGAAATCTAAACCACAAAAAGTGTGTGAGGGTAAGAAAATTTTATAATATTAAACAATGGTGAAAAAAAAAAAAGAAAGAGAGTGTTGCTCCCTGTCGAGCAACAAGGTCTGATATATCTCCTCAGGGTCCGCCTGAGGAGAATACAGGGCTGAGCAGGATGATGAGTGTCAGTGGCAATGGAAACCCACCAAAGCCAGGGGGTCTGTCAGCACATGAAGCACAGCAGGAACTCATTTATTGAGGGAGTTACACAGCTTTTATGTAGGGTGGGGGCAAGGTGGGAACCAATCAGCTTAAAGGTCAGCAAGGCACGGGGAATTCACGAGGGAGAGAGTCCCATAGGACTAAGTGGCAAGCACGAGCTGATCATGTTCACAGAACTGCTGCAAACCAATCCCAGACAGTAGAGGGTGGAGATGAGCAGGCCAATCAGGGAGTTGCTGGGTAAGAACACATTTTTCAGTTTCTGGGGGAGAGTGGCAGTACAAAGAAGTCCGGGTAAACTGTTGGTGGATCAGGCAGTGCCACGTATGAGGAAGAGGTTGTCATGAGGGTGCAGCCACCATTAGGGTGCATCCCCTACAATTCCCCCTTTTTGTTTTATTAGCTCCCCCCTGGAGCCAGTTGGAAGATGGAGCTTCTGTCTTAGGTTGTCTTCTCTTTAGAGATCTTACTCATCTCTGAATACTTCACAGTGCCTCAACAGCTCAGGGGGGAGGGAAGCCACATCAAGAGCCTGTCTTAGGTTGTCCCAGTGCACCTGGGATCTTACCCATCATTGGCTCAAGGGGTCTCCGGGGGTTAACCTTGCATTATCATTATATGCCTTCTCATAACCAGTGGCTAGCCATTGGTATTGTATTTGGACATTTATTAATTGTACTGCCTTCAAACATTTCTGTACGAACTGTATGACCTTATTGAAAATGTAGGGGCCAAAGGTAGGTGCTATAAGGAGAAGGAAAATGGGACCAAGCAAGGGAAGTAAGTAATGAAGCCAGCCATGTAAGCTCATCCAGAAGAAGCTAGATTGAAGCTCGGTACACCATTTTTTCAGATTTTCTTGCAGTTGCTTGATATTGTCATGGACAATTCTGGACCGATTGTCATAACAGCAGCATTGCTCCTGAAGAAATAAGTAAAGCCCTCCTTCCCTGGCAGTTAGTAAATTAAACCCTCTCCCAAGTTGTAGGACTACTGCTGCAAGGGAATCTAATTGTGCCTGGAGGTCTAAGATTGCACTAGCTACTTATTGCATATTATTTATTGTTGTGAAGGTTTATTATGTAAGGTAAGAGAGGTGCCTAGTCCAGCAATTTTGGCTCCCGCTTTAGTAGCTACCTTGTTAACATGTTGTTCATAAAGAGGAATCATGCTCATTTGGCTATTGGGCATAACCATCCTCTGAGGCTGGTACTCTCACGTATTGTTGTCTCAATATCATTAGTTGGACTGTGCTTACACGGTCCTTGATAAAAGCTATTAGCCTATTTAGAATGCAGGGGCCAAAGGTTAAGAGCAAGAATAAAATGATAAGTGGCCCCAGTAAGGTAGAAATCAAGGTGGTTAACCAAGGGGAGGAATTAAACCATGATTCAAACCAGCCTTGCTGTGCTTCTCGCTCCTTCTTCTGTTTGGCTAGTCCTTCTCTAACTTTAGTCATAGATTCTTTAACTAGGCCTGAATGGTCAACATAAAAGCAACATTCTTCACCTAGGGCTACACATAATCCTCCTTGCTGTAGGAAAATTAAATCTAATCCCCTCCTGTTTTGCACTAGTGCTTCAGCTAGGGAAGTGAGGGATCTTGAAGGTGGGAAATGGAGTTTTCTAGCTTCTCAATATCTAGATCATTAACTGCTCTTAAATCAGAGTAATGTTGGTTCTGAGTTATCAAGGAAGCTGTTCCTGTTCCAGCTCCTATGAGTACCATACCCAGAATCATGCTTAGGGTTATGGCCATAAGAGGTTCCGTCTTAGTCCTAGGGGGGGCTTCCTCTTAGTTGTAGATAGAAGTCTTCATCTGAATGATATAATAGCCTAGGAACTAACCTGACAAGCACACAAGAGCCATGGGAGTTATTGATCATTTCTGTATGGGCACATGGTGTGAGTCCTGTAGAACAGGCCCACCAAGTGTCCTGCTGGGGGATTAGATACTGACTTGAGTTGCTTAGTGTCAAAGTTTGCTTGCATAAAGATTGATGAGATGCAGGGATATAGCCTATTCAGAACCCTTGTCTAGTGACTTGTAAGGTTAGGAAACCTTTTCATTGCCAGCGACATTTGTTAGAGTTGTGGGAAGAGGTATAGTTTCCTAGAGTTGCTATGCCTTCATAATATGGTGGGGTTGTATCATAACACAGCCAACAGGATTTAGTTATATTGGGATTAGAGCTGTTTAGGACTAAGTAGGATTGCTCTAGAAGTGCTACTAGAGGGTCCTAGAGGGTCCTATTGGAAGAGTAGTAGGCTTCAGTATCAAGGTCTTGGTGCTAGGAGATGTGGTTGAGAAATGTGTTAGGCTTGGTTTTGGGGTATTAGCTTGCTGAACAGATTGTCTGCTCGGGTTAAGTACCTGGTTGGGGCCCAATGCTGTTTTGCTCAGGGGTTTCTGGACTAACTTAATTGTGAAGATTAGTCCAGGATTATACCCACTCCAGTAAAGCCTTAGTCCCCAGGTTTTTCCAGCCTCCCAGTTTGCCTTTTTTCCCACGGGGGTGAACTTTATGACTAATGGGTTATGGCATCGCCCTGGGGTAGCAGAATATCCTAATTAGTCTTTGTTAAAATATGGCCCGCAGTTCACCCTTTTACCATTCTGTTGGCAGTAACCTCGTCCCACTTCTTGTATGTTTCCACCCCTTTCCACTGAGATTAGGTCTCCAGTGATGGGAGGGGTCCACAGGATCCAATCAGTAGATTCACAACCCCATGCTTTACAGTAGGCACTTTCAGGGCCTCCACACTTGGCAATTTGCTTTCTGTCTCTTGAGTGAGTGGGGCAGATATAGAACCCTAGGCTTCTGGTATTACTGCGACCCCCGGGAGTTAAACACCCATACCCTGGGAAGGGTTCCTGATCTGAAGGGTACCATGTATTCCCCACAAGGTCACACAAGTCCACAAGGAGGTCAGGGAACCAAGTTTCTAGAGGGGCTAAATTTGAGGAGGTGACATTGGCTATTTCACTGGTTTCTGCGTTGATGACCATCCAGGTTTTGTTCCATGGGTGGTGGGGGTTTCCTTGAACTAGTATAGTACTTACAGTTAGGAAGCAAAGGGTTACTAAAGATCCCATGGTAAGCAGAGGGATTTAGGGCTTAGTATGGTTTTGGTATTTATGGTATAGTTCCAGGTGCTCCAAGAAAGCTTGGATGATGATGACACTAATGAACACCAACAGGGAGATGATGAGCAATCCAGTGATGATGAGGCAAAGAGTCCACCAAGGTCTTTTCATACCTGTTAAAGACAAGAGAATACCATACCTCAAGAGGGGAAGCTCCTTGGGTCAGTATTATCATTTTGTGAGGAGAGGGCATCATTTGGAGGGGGGTGATATTTAATATTTTTTGCAGGGACTGAAATGGGCTTGTCCTCATCAATAGGAAATACACATCCGAATCTCCTTCCAACAGTTATGAGAGGGTCAGGATCTCTCCAGGCCCCTGTGAGAGGGTCTTTCCGTTGGACTTTGATGTTGTGATATTTTCTGCAGTTGCCCAATGCTTCTGGAAAGGGGTGAGATGATCATTTTTGGAAAAATTTAAAATATTTAGAGTGCATAGTGCCATGCTTAATTGATCATGGGGGGATGATACTCCCCCTTTTTGTTTTAATAGCTGGGTCTTTAGAGTTCTGTTTTGTCATTCAACAATTGCTTGACCAGTGGGATTGTAGTGTATGCCCATATTAGGCTGGATGCCCCAGCGTTCTACAAATGTGGAGAATGATTTACTGGTGAAACAAGGGCCATTGTCAGTTTTGAGTTGTTTGGGTAGGCTGAGGACTGCAAAACATTGTAGCAAATGATTGATAGCATGTCTTGTCTTTTCTCCGACATGGGCTGTGGCCCAGCAGGCATGTGAGAAAGTATCAATGGTTACAAAGACATATTTGAGCTTTCCAAAAGGAGCATAATGGGTGACATCTGTTTGCCACAGATGGTTAGGTGTTAACCCACGGGGATTGACTCCAGCTTCTTGCAAAGGAGGTACTTGTAGAAAAGGCGAACAAGATTTACAGGTCTGGGTGATTCGTTTTAGCTCCTTAATAGGAACCTGGGGATACCTGTGGTGTAAGCCCTGCCAATTAACATGAGTGAGCTCATGAAAGGAGGGAGCCTCCTCTTGAAAAGAATAGCTTTGCAGAGAAGATGCTAAGGAGTCAGCAATTGTATTGCCCCGAGATAAAATACCTGGGAGGCGTTGGTGCTCCTGAAGGTGCTGCAGGAATATAGGTTTACTCCTCAACTTTAATAGGTTTCTTGCCTGGATCATTAAAGTGGTGATGGGATTATCATCAAGCTTAATGTATGACCAAGGGAGGTTAGGAAGCAGATTGGCAGCATAGAGGCTATCAGTGAACAGGTTGAAAGGCTCTTGTATCTCACTTAAGGTCAGAATGTTGCATAGAGCTCTTTGAATTGTGTTGAACCTTGGATGTCATGGACTAATGTCCTGGGGGTTTCGTCACCCTGCATAGAAGGTGGAAAAATAACTATTGCTGCTCCTCTTTTTCCCCCATCTGAGAACACCATGAGAAAGGAAGGATCAGCCTCAGGTAAAAACAATCTTGGTGGGAAAAGTAACAAATTTTACATACACCCTATTGATAACAGCTCCTATAATAGAATATTAAATGATAGAAATAAATCCCCAATAAAATTTACTATTTATGATTACCATTACAGACAAGTTTAGTTTTGAGAATAGCAGCTTGATAAATTCCCTGCTTTAAAACTTGTATACCTGGAAAATATGAACACATTTAATATACAAAGAGTGACCATTTCACAATTACCTTGACACTTTTATATTACCCAATTTAGTTTTTAAACCTCAATTTTCAAGACTAATTGTCCTAGAAAAGGAAACTTAACATATATAATGTTAAGAGTAAATTAATGTCTGTAAGAAATCCTTGTCAATTTAACATAAAAATTAAACTTTGGTTTATATCACTATAGTAGTATTTGACTTTAAGAAAAACCTTAAACAGCTTTAACTGATTGTCTTACATACTTGTAACCAACTTAATTACATGCAAACTTGTTGACATTTGCCCTTTACTTACAGACTTTCTTAGCACTTACTTAGACCCTCATGTATTTCATTATATAACACTTTCTTATCCAAAAAGATTTTCTTCTTTACTAAATATAGTTTCATTTTTAGAGCCTTTTATTTTCTCTTTTATGTGTTGACCCCTTTTTGTTCACATTCTGAAACAACTCTTATGAAATTTCTGAATTTAGATAAATTACACCATTTTAACAAGATAAAATACTTTGTTGTTTATAGTACTCTAACTGAAACACAGTTGAAACCTTTAGAACCCTTTGTATATAGAATTGTACCTGTTAGGGGCTGGGGATATAGCTCAGTTGGTGTTGGTAGAGTGCTTGCCTCGCAAGCACAAGGCCCTGGGTTCAAATCCCCAGCACCACAAAAAAAAAAAAAAAGAATTGAATTGTACCTGTTAGGACATAACTCTTAGTAACCTTGTTTTTAGTCAAGATATTAGACAAGTGTCCTGAACAGTATTTGTCATCTTTTTCTTGTTGAAGAAAAGTCCTAGAAATAATTGATATTAGACATTTCATTAACATCAACATTTCATTAGTTTGACCACCTAGAGACTTGCAAGTTATTTCTAAAGACATTTCACTTTTATTAGTTTACCCAATTTAAATTGAACCTTTTTAAATAACATGAATTAAAAATATTTGGATCCATTTTTAAATTTTAATTTTAGGAGCACTCAGTTTTGATACAGACAAAACATGACATCAGACAGCACGACATACAAATAACACAAAATCAAAGGCCTTGTAACTTTATAGGTGAATCTCCATTGCAATGTAACAGATGTTCAAAAATAACTGTAGAGTTGGATAAAAATAGAACTGATAAAAAAAAGTCATGAGCTCAAAAATACAGCATTAAAGAAAAACAAGACAAAACAAGAATCCTGGAAAATGAGTTAGTTCATGAAAATGGTTTCTACTGTCATGTAGAACTAAAAAGAATCAATAAAATTAAATAAAAATGACAATTGCTTGAATAGGTAGATTGTTATCCTGTTATAAACACAATACAATGTATACATATACAAAAGCTTTATTGCATAAAAATATATAATTTTATTTTAAATATTAAAATAAATTTAAATTTGAAAAAGAAAGCTTAAAATACCCAAATGGGATTGTTGTTTCTATTTGATATTTTAATAATATACATAAATACCATAAAATATTTGAACTCAAATTAACTAGTAAATGTTTTCTTTATGTAGTCAACCTCATTGCCTTTCAAAAGTTTCTCTTAGCCTACTGGTTCTGTAATAATTAGACAAATTGCTACATTTTCAGAAAACTACTCTATTGCAGAACTGTTGAATCAGATTCTTCACTTCAGTAAATTTCTGTTTCATGTTTGTACAATTATATCTGAGAATTCCCTTTATTAATTACCATAACTTTCCCATCTGAGGTATATGTGCCATTTAGTTCATGATATATAAAATTACAAAATCTATAGTCTTGTGTTGATGCCTCAGTTTTACATTCTATTTCATAAAAGTGAAATTGTCATACTCCTTTTGAACTTATGTCTGTTTTTCTTCAGAGGTATATAAGACTATCACTGTGTATAAAAGTATATTAATAAATAATTAGTCATCACCTCCATAGGAGTCTACTCTTATTGCAACCTCTGTTAAACTAAAACCTCTGTGAATGATCAAGTAGTCAGTGTACTAATTATTTACCTATTATTTCAGGATCTGTTGACATTCAGAGATGTGGCCATTGATTTCACTGAAGAGGAGTGGGAATGCCTTCATCCAGATCAACAAAACTTATACAGAAATGTGATGTTTGAGAATTACACAAACTTGGTCTTCCTGAGTAAGGATAACTTCCCTCAATAATTATTAATTAATTAATTAAAATTATTTAATTTTCTTCCCTTTCAGAATACCTTCTGGGAACTTCTCTATAAGAATGTGTTTCAGATATGTGCTTTCAAGAAATAAAAGAGCATATTTTGGTACAGATAAAATGTTAAAGACATTCCTTTTAATCTTAATCTCTCCCTTTCTTGGTAGGTTATATATCTTTCACTTTAGAAAAGTGGTACTGAGATACTGAGAATAATTCCATGATATAAAATATTTGGCCTGATATAGCAGAAGACGCAGTTGAGAGTTCCAAAGATTAAGGAGGAATTCAAACTTCAAAATGTTGATGGAGAAATTATCTAACAGAAAAGATTTTCAGAAGCTTAGGTTGATTTCTCTTGTTGTCTTTGAACATGTACTTCCCATTTTTTATCAAGTTTTCAAATTTTTTAAAATCTTCTGTTTCTCTCCAGTGATGTCACAGTTCTTCTAATTTAACCAACCAAACTCCTCTTTGCCAGTGAGTGTCAACATGATCTAAAAGATCTTCTGTTATTTATGGGTCTCCACGTGGTATATGAACATTTTGGGGGAATTCTAGGACAAACCATTGCAAAAAATTAATACCCAGAATCTGTTTAACATTATTTATATATTTATTCATTAAAATTACCTTATACATGCTCTTTGTAAATACTTGTAAAGAATTTTCTGTGATATGAAATCAAGATTCACAGTAAAATCTCAGTTTTTTTTCCCTAGAGATATTTGCAATTTGTAGTTTTATGAAACTGTTTGTAAATAATATATCTATGGTTACATATACATTGTTGGTTAAATTTTTCTTTCCCTCTTTCTTTAATTTTATACAGTAGGTTTCATGTTGTAGAATAGGTTTTCTCCTTTCACATATTGCTGTTTTATTTTTGGCTACATTTTATGAATATATGGAAATTTCTATTACTTCAGAAGTTAGTACAATATTGAAATTAATACATGCATGATTTTTGTTTCTATTGCCAAAAATTATATGTGCTTCACCTTGTTTCTATAACTATTACAACTTTTTAAATGAGTTTTATATTTTATTTATATTGTTTTTATTCTGCCTATGTACATAGTAATGAATATTTTTCATAGAATTCAGGGGTACCTATTAATGGGCTACACTCCAACCCTTTTCTATCTCATGAAGTTATTGAGTATGGCCTTGAGATTATAAATTTTCTGCCTCAGAATTACACTAATAATTCTGGATTATATGCAGATTACATGCATGCCCTTTATCTATATATTTATAAATTTGTTCTTAATTAAAGATAAAGACTATAGCATTTTAAACTTAACTTTCAAACATTTTACTATTTTTTATTTTTATGTGTTTCTGAAATTTTAATTGTGATCAAAACCACAAAACAGTGCTTGATCTCCCCAATATATCACATTTACTGTTCAGTAATGTTAATTCAAATTGTGCTGTAATACATCTGTAGATGGTTTACATTCCAAAATCAATAAATCAATTCCCATGTAAACAAGCACTCATTTCTGTCTTCTGTCATCAATAATGTTCTTCTCATTTCTGTTCAGAAGGATTTTTTGTTTACTTGCTGGTTTTTTGGTGTCTTATATAAGTAAAATTCTGCTATAGTTTTCATTGTGGTAGTGATATATTTCAGTTATCAAAATGTACTGAGGATTTATCCTGATTATAGATTTTGCAGAAATGTATTACTTTTTTAACTTGAAAAATATTATGTAGTTTCTATATTCCAAATTCCTTCATTCACTCATTTCAAGGGATATTTGGTTTGCTTCCCCATGGTAGCTCTCTTGAATAATATTAAAAAAAACATTGGTGTTAAATGTCTTATTTGGTATATGTGCAAGAACTTACTAAAGTCAGAATTCACTATGTCCTTCTGCTTAATTGATGTCACTATTGCCAATTGAATATTGTAGTTTTTATTGTTTTGAAATCATGAAACAATTTTCTCCCAATTTTGTTTCCATTTTGAATATTTTTGATATACAATAAAACTTTGAGATTCCATAAAATTTCAAGAATAAGTTGATTTCTGTCTCTGCAAAAAATAACGGAGATTTACATGGAGTCTCAATGTATCTTTGAGGAGTACAAATGTCTTTTAACTTAATCTTTTCATTCTGGAAAATGATCATATTCAACCTTATTCAATCAATTGCCACATATGTGTGGATTTTTTAATATCCTTTCCACATTTTGATTTTTGACTTTATTATAATCAAAATAATTTTAATATTTACATACCTATTAACCTTTAGTCTTTTCCTTTCCTACTGGTTGATTGAATTTAACATTTCATATGCTATTGAGAACAACTAGTGTATAAGTCAAATATGTTTAAATTACTTTCAAAGTCTTCTGTTTTTTGATTACCATTTTGTTTGACTTCCTTTACAGCAAGTATGGATTGATGCCTCCTAGTATTAACGTGTTGCTTTCTATTTCTTTATTTAATCTGTCAGTCTTAACTTTTTATTTCTTGGAACTACAATGTGAGTTGAAACTATATTTACTTTTATTGCAGTATTCTAGGAAAAGCTCATTTTTATCCTCATATAATATTCCACTTTGCCTCTTTTCAAAGTTTTTTGTTAAATTTAAAATATATTTTATCTCATGTAACTTCTTGCCTTAAACTTTCTTATATCATAATTTGGCCACACAAGCTTTCTTTTTGACACATTTTTATATAATGCTCTTCTAATCTTTTGCTTTCATTCTACATGTTTCCTTAGATATAGAGTTACAAGTAGATTTTATATTTTTATTTATTTTACATTTTTTATTTCTCTTTTTTAAATTTTAATTTGTTCTTTTTATACATAAATTATAAAGTTATACTTGGAATATAATTTCTCATGTTGGGGATTGTATGCATTGTGAAATTACACTGCTCGTGTATTAATATATGAACATGGAAAAGTTATGTCTGCTTCAGTATATTGCCTTTCTTATACCCATCTCCAATTCCTTCCTTTAATTCAACTTTATTTAATCCAATTAAGCTTTATTCTACACTCCCCCAACTTATTGTGTTAGCCTCACATATCAGAGATAACATACAGATTTATGAATTGATATTTTACTACCTCTACATTTAACGTTCACCAGGACTTCTAAACATCTAGACAGACTAGAAGTTGCAATTAAAAGCTCAAATTTTCCACTGTGTACATTCAGTCTTGAAGGAAATGCAAACATTTAACAATAGTTCTAATTTAAAGATATCTTTAAAATATGAACATTCTTGTCCTTCACCAACCTAGTCTGCTATAATGCTACAATTTTAAGAAGAAAATATTTCCTAAAAATTTTAACAAAACATACAAAATTTTGTTTACTGATTCTACTTTTGTCATAAATGGCAAGCTCTTTAACATCTAAAAAAAGGTGCATAGAGAAAATGACTCATTTGTCCTTTATATACACTATATAAAGAGCAATATAAAACAAAGCCCATATGCATAGTAACAATAGTTACTTTTTGCCTCATTGTAAGCACACTGCCATGGTGCTCCAGAAAACCAGCATACAATGCTTATTACTCAACAGGGAATTTGTTTATTATCCTCCACAAAACATTTCATAGAATTTTTTTAAATTAATTTACAAAAAGTTTTATATTTTACTTCTTCTATTTTAAATTAGTGTATCTAAAATGTTGATATTTCTAAAAAACCCCAGCATTTTCAAATATATATCCAGGAATGAGGAGTAAAATGCACACGCACCAAGGAATGGTTATAATATGAAAAATAACTTTTACACATAACCAGTCTTGCCCAGGATCCACCCTTCTCATGCTCAAATTTTCTTCATGTCCTCTTACCTCTAAATAAATGTGGACAATGTCACTGCAAGAGGTGGTCTAACAATTCCTTTCAAAATCATTTCTAGAGGACACATCTGACTTTTTAACACAAATGGGTATTTACATAACCTTATATCCTAAGTGCAACGTATATCAGTAACATCTTTAAAATTTAGAATGTGCAGATATAGCAAAAGTTCTAATAGGTTGGGGACAAGATTAGAGCAGCTTTTTCATAATATATATACAGGTCTTCTACAAATGCCCAGTAAATCTTCTTGAAGGGTGTTGGACATTTCCAATTGATTATATAGTTTGTTACTCTGCAGTTTCTTTCTTTGGTAGAACAAATCACAACTGTCCAAAGGTGTTCATTGTTCCACCAATCATTCTCCACAGTTTCGCTCACCTTCTGGGATGGATAAGACTTTTGTTTGCCTTCTCAGGACAAGGTGTCATCAAATGGAACTTGCACATAGTGGACACAGAGGGCCCTAGTCTGTGCTGATTGGACAAACTTTATATTAATTTGTCACCCTGCTGGACTCATCACTTTTAGTTGACCACAATTATTCTTGAAATATCATGCCCCCACCACCCAATGGTGCCATTTTCTCAGTGCTTGCTTTCGCTAGGATGAACAGTATTGGGTCAGGAGACTTGACACCTAAGGATTCCTGGGTCTGGGGATCTGAAATGTCAATGAAACTATAATGTCATGCAGGTAAAGCTCCCAATCCTTCACAGCCTAGGCCAACCCTTGGACAGTCACAACAGGAGTTCTGGGACTCTGCAGGGCAGAGACTGATATTTCCCTGAAACCTGCATCTTACATAGCAGCCTGGGGCTGGAGGACCACAGAAGGCTCCTAGAGCAGGTCATGCTTCATTTCTTGCCACTCTTTCTCTATCACAGCTAATATGACATTTTCTTCTTTTAAATTTAATTTTGTTAGCCAAGTTTTTTTTATTTGTTTTATAATAATACATTAGTAATCAAATACAATTTGAAAAGTGAAGAACTAACTACTCTTATTTTGTAAGTTTCTTTCTATGTCTTATAATTTTTTTTCCTAATTTGGTCAATGGTCTAACATATGAATCATTGCTCTTCATAGTGGCATATTTTGATTTATCTCACACTTTCCTTTATATATTTTTATTGTCACTTCCCTTTATGTATTATACAGGTTTTTAATTTTTCACAGGATCTCAATAAGTTGCTAAGACTGGCTTTGAACTGAAGGTCCTCCTTACTCATCCCCCCTATGTTGTTACTATTACAGATTTATACACAATTCCTGCATCTCTCAGACAATTTTTCTTAAGAATTTCTTCACATACAGAATTTCTCCTTATTTGTATTAACAATTTTTCTCTGAATTTGATTCACCAAACTTTCTTGGAATCATTATTTGGCATTCTTTGGGTAATTTATAACTCACTTATCTAATGTTCAATTCCTAATATTTTGGTTAATTACTTTAATTTAGACCTGATTTCCTTTGTCTTTATGTGCTGTACTATTTTTAATTGATTTGTACATTAAAAAAAAAACAGTCAACAGTACATTATAGAGTCATTTGGGAAAGAGTTTGGAAGATTTAAAATAAATTTAAAAACTCAAGTACAGTTTCAAACTACATATTTGAAATCTCAGAAAATTGTGGGGCCATGCAAAAGGATTTCAAGTTTGAGGCAAGTCACAGAAATTTAGAAACGATGTGTTCCAAACAATTTTAAAATGATTTTTGTTGTAGTTCTCTGGTATAGCAAACGTGGGCTTAATCTCAAACATCAAATTTGAAAAACAATAAAAGTAGAATGACTTCATGATACAGAAATATCAGTCTAAATATATATCCATAGGAAATTAAATCAGAATGTTGAAGACATAGTCTCAGTATTGTTTTCAGTGCAAAAAGCATGGGTCTCAATATTCAAGTTATAAAATAAACCTATGTGCCCACCAATGATTGTAGGATTAAAAACGTGGTTTTTATATGCTATTACTATATTTTGCTATAAAATAAAATATATTGTCATTTAAAGTGCTATAGGATTAATATGCAGGACTTTGCATTATGTGAAATACAGTAGATACAAAAAGTCAGTTGCAGGAGCATCTGATTCACATGTAAAATAAATTCAGAGTATAATTGTGGTTTTGTGTTTTGTGAAAGGTTTTGTATTGTTACTCATAATCTGCAAATTGTTATTTCAATGGGAAAAATGTGATCAAGAGTTTTGCTGTACCATATGGTGACTATTATGTAATATGTTCTTGATAAACACTAATGGAATAAATGGAATATCTGTAAACACAAAACTGATAATTACACAAAATAATACTTGTATCACTAATATTATATATGTCATTTCACCTTCTATAAATACATTATAATACAAGGATATAATTAGTAAACATGCAAAGTTGAATTTGTCAATAAAAATCAGCAAATAGCACAAATATAAAAAATATTTTATTAGTCTTGATTTCCTTGTGTTGGCTTCATCCAAGTAATATTGACATAGGTACTGCAAGGCTTGTATTGCCTCTTCAACTTGTTTTTATTTTTGCATAATCTTCTAGACATGTATTTGTTTTCTTATTAAAATTTTTTTATGTTTTTCCTTAAGATTTTCAACCCCCTTTAAACTTATTGAATTTTCATTGTTTTAGCATCCAAAAGCTACCTGTTACCTCCAGATATCTGTGTCTTGGGAAACAGAAACCAATTGTCACACTGTCTTCAAAAAAGTCAGAAATGTTTGTGTATGTTTTTAATTTTGTTTATTTTACTGAGAGTGATGATAGCTTGTAGATTTTTTTTCTGTAATTGCCCAATCATATATTAGAGAAGAGGAAATACCATGGTAGTTAAAAGATAAATTTCTTTCATTTACTATATTGCTATTCCTAGTAATATACTCATCTTAGATACAGGGCTTTCTACAATAATTTGGGTAATTTTAACAGCATAATTATGTGTGTACATTTTTATGCAACATATGTTTCTGTAGTAATGATGAACTTGAATTTACTATTCTGCTACCCTTCTGATGTTCTCACATTGCTAACATTGTTATAATTTTCTGCTATGTATGCAAAATATATTTCTCCAAGTCTACTGAGTAATTTTTGTAAAATTTTCATTCATTTCAGCAATGACTTGTCAGGATACCCAAGAATATTCACCAGACCACAGCATACGACATATATTTCAAAAAGTGATTAATGAAAAATATAGAGATTGTGACATTGACAATTTACAACAGAGGACATTATGGAAAAATTTAAATAAGAGTGAACATCAGAAACCATATTATGAGAAATCAGACCTAATTTACTGGCAGAGAATTTATACTGGAGAGAATTTCTACAAATGTACAGCATATGACAAAAGTTTTAATGCAAATTCAGACCTTATCAGGCATCAGAGAATTCACACTGGACAGAAGCCCTACCAATGTAAAGAATGTGGCAAAAATTTTGATCGGAGATCACACCTTACTCAGCATCAGAGAATTCATACTGGAGAGAAACCCTATGAATGTAATGAATGTGGCAAAGTTTTTAATCAGAGGTCAAAACTTAGACACCAGAGAATTCATATTGGAAAAGTGTCCTACAAATGTACAACATGCAACAAACCATTTTATCAAAAATCAGACCTTATCAGGCATCAGAGAATTCACACTGGACAGAAGCCGTACAAATGTAAAGAATGTGGCAAAAATTTTAATCAGAGTTCACACCTTACTCAGCATCAGAGAATTCATACTGGAGAGAAGCCCTACAAATGTAATGAATGTGGCAAAAATTTTAATCGAAGATCACACCTTACTCAGCATCAGAGAATTCATACTGGAGAGAAACTCTATGAATGTAATGAATGTGGCAAAGCTCTTAATCAGAGGTCAAAACGTAGACACCAGAGAATTCATATTGGAGAAATGCCCTACAAATGTAGTACATGCAACAAACCATTTTATCAAAAATCAGACCTTATCAGGCATCAGAGAATTCACACTGGACAGAAGCCCTACCAATGTAAAGAATGTGGCAAAATTTTAATCAGAGATCACACCTTACTCAGCATCAGAGAATTCATACTGGAGAGAAGCCCTACAAATGTAATGAATGTGGCAAAAATTTTAATCAGAGTTCACACCTTACTCAGCATCAGAGAATTCATACTGAAGAGAAGCCCTAAAAATGTAATGAATGTGGCAAAAACTTTAATCAGAGATCACACCTTACTCAGCATCAGAGAATTCATACTGGAGAGAAACCCTATGAATGTAATGAATGTGACAAAGCTTCTAATCGGAGGTCAAAACGTAGACACCAGAGAATTCATATTGGAGAAATGCCCTACAAATGTACAACATGCAACAAACCATTTAATCAAAAATCAGACCTTATCAGGCATCAGAGAATTCACACTGGATAGAAGCCCTACCAATGTAAAGATTGTGGCAAAAGTTTTAATTCGAGACCATACCCTACTCAACACCAGAGGATTCATACTGGAGAAAAGCCCTACAAATGTAAAGAATGTGGCAAAAAATTTAATCGGAGATCACACCTTACTCAGCATCAGAGTATTCATACTGGAGAGAAGCCCTATGAATGTAATGAATGTGGCAAAGCTTTTAATCACAGGTCAAAACTTACTCAACACCAGAGAATTCATACTGTAGAGAACTGCTACAAATGTACAACATGCAGCAAACTATTTTATCAAAATTCAGACCTTATCAGCTATCAGAAAATTTATACTGGAGAGAAGCCCTACAAATGCAAAAGTGTTACAAAGCTTTTAATGGAAAAGTGTTCATTTCTCACAAGCAGAGAAATCATACTAGAAAGAAGTCCTATAAATAAAAAAAAATGTGGCAAAGAACTATTTGTTAAAAATTAGTTTTATTTGTTTCCAATTAATTACATATGACAATGGAATGCATTCAGACAAATTGTACAGAAAAGGAGCATCAGTTCTCCTTGCATGGGCTAAAAATGCTGCACACAATGGGAGTGTAATAGTGCAAGCATGCAGGGTAAAAATGTTCAAATCATTTCATTGTCCATCCCATCCTTACACTGATTTCTTCTCCTTCACTCCCTTATGCACAGTCAGAGGACTTCATTCCCCCCACATTATGGATCAACATTTGCATATCAGAAAAAACATTTGAACTTTTATGGGGGTTTTTGCTCATTTCACTTATTGTGGTATATTTTGCCTCCATCTATTTAATAGCAAATGCCATAATTTCAATTTTCTTTAAGTCTGAATAACATTCCTTTGTATATAATAAATTTTCTTTATCCATGAAACTATTGAAGGGTATCTAGCTTAGCTATTGTAAACTGAGCTGCTATAAAAATTGATTTGGCTCAGTCACTGTAATATGCTGGTTTTAAGTCCTTTGAGTGTAAACCAAGGAGAGGGATAACTGGGTCAAATATTGTTTTTATTCAGAAGTTTTTAAGAAATTTCATAAAATTTCCAGAATGGTTAAATCAAATTGCAGTCCCACGAGTAATGTATGAGTGTACTTTTTCCCTGCATCCTTGCCAAAACTTATTGTTGCTTTTATTCTTGATAATTCTCATTTAATAGAAGTGGTATATAATCTTTGAATAGTTTTGGGTGGTAATTTTTCCAATGCTAAAGACTATGAAACATTTTTTATATGTTAGTTGATCATTTGTATTTTTTCTTCTGTGAAGTGTTGGTTCAGTTAATTACCCATTTATTGATTGGGTTATTTGCTTTTTTGATGTTAAGTTTTTGAGTTCTTTATGTATCTGGTAGATTACTGCTTTATCTAAGGTTTATATGGAAATGATTTTCTCTCATTCTGTAGGTCCTCTGTTCATGTTATTAATTGTTTCCCTTACAGAGTTTTTATTTTTAGTCGATCCAATTCATTGTTTCTTGATTCTTACAAGTATTGTTTATAAAGTCAGTTTGTAAGCTGACATGGTATAGATTTGGTCCAACATTTTCTTCTATTCAGTGCAGGGTCTCTGTTGTAGTACCTACTTTTTCAATCATCTTTAAGGTGATTTTTTCCCAGGGTTAGAGATAGAGTTTTGATTTCATTTTGCTACGTAAAAATTTCCATTTTTTCCAGCACCATTTGTTTAATAGGCTATCTTTTTTCAATGTGTGTTTTTAGTGCCTTTGTTTAGTATGAGATAATCCTATTTATTTGTTTTGTCTCTGTGTCTTCTGTACCTATTTTGTGCTTATTTTGGTGACAATATGATGTCATTTTTGTTACCATTTCTCTGTAGACCTGCATTGTGAGCCCTCCTGCTTTATTCTTCTTGATAAGAATTACTTTGGTTATTCTGGATCTCTTGTTTTCCAAATAAATTTTATGATTGCTTTTTCTAATTCTGTGAAAAATATCATTGGGATTTTAGTAGCAATTGCATTAAATTTGTAACAGATTTTATAGCATGACCCTTTTGACAATATAAACTCTGCCTATCCAAGTGAATGAGAGGTCTTTTCATTTTCTATGGATTACCTCAATTTTATTATTTAGAATTCTGTATTTTCCCTTGTAGAGGTCTTTTCTCTCTTTTACTAAGTTGATTCTCAATAGTTAACTTTTTGCAACCATTGTGAATGTTGATTCATCACTGATGTATAGAAATGTATTTATGTAGATTGATTATATATCCTGCTATTTTTTCTGAATTTCTTTATTAGGTCTAGAAGTTTTCTGATGGAGTTTTTGTGTCTTTTCATTGTAGAATTATGTCTTTGGCAAAGAGTGATATGATAAATTTTTATTTACTATTCATGTCTTTTTAACTTCTTTTATCTTTCCAATAACTCTGGCTCAAATTTCAAAAACTATGTCAAAAAGAAATGTTAAAAGAGGGCATTTATATCTTCTTCCAGTTTACATGGGTAAGGCTTTATTTTTGTGTATCTAGAATGATGTTATCTTTTGCCTTAGCATAGATGACTTTCATTATGTTGAGGTATGTTCCTACTATCCCTAGATTTTCTAATGTTTTAAACAGAAACGGATGTTGTATTTTGTCAAATGAATTATCTCCATGTATTGAGATGGCCACATGATTCTCTTCTTTACATCTATTGATGTGATTAATTATGTTAATCGATATCCATTTGTTAAACTAGCCTTGGATCTCTAGGATGAACCCCATTGAATTGTGGTGAACCATCTTTTTTGTTATAATTATTTTTTTTATTTTTACAGACTGTATTTTAATTCATTGTACAGACATGGGGTACATCTTTTTGTTCCTATGGTTGTGCAAAATGGAGATTCATAACATTCATGTAATCATACATGTACACAGAGTAATGATATCTATCTCATTCCACAATTTTTATACCCCCTCCTCCCTCTCATTTTTCTTTATAATCTAAAGTTCCTCCATTCTTTTCTTACTCCCCCAACCCTGTACCCCCATTATATATCATCATCCACTTATCAGGGAATACACTGCAGGGCCTATGGCCATGGTTTAGCGCTGTCTCCTGGTCATCACTCCTCCTCCTGCCTTATGGCTCCTGGAAGGCCATTTAGCCAAGGCCCATCTTAATGACTTCTCAGCGTCAATGGTCAATTCCCTGATTTACCATAAAAATGCTTGGATTGAGCCCCAAGTACAGTGCCAGTGGAAAGGGGATGGTTGAGAGAAAGCCCTTGGGGTCCAGGGCACACATCTGCCTGCCAATCTTCCCAAGACCAGGGACCTCCCAGTCACCTTTCTTGTCCCCCAATTCCAGTCTGCTGCTGACCTCATATTTCAGGGGTCACAACTGAGCTTGGTCCCACCTCCGGGCCTTTACCCATTCAGAGTCTCCTGCCCAACAGTCCCACAGATGGCTCCTCCTCCTACAGGACTGTACTAAAAGGCCACCTTCCCAGGGTTTCTTCCTGAACATCCTGTTGACACAGCCATATGCTGACCCTCCCACGTCAACCTCTCTGGTAGTCTTCAGGCATCCTCTTCACTTGCATTTCTTTCCTTGTGGGATCTGTTGATTGGGTCAATATGTCCATTCTCAAGGGGCCTCACTGTCCCCCAGTCCTGCTTACTGTAGTTTCCCTGTACCATGAACCACTCCAGGCACACAGCAGTGCTCAGTACCATTTGAGGTGTGAGTGACCTGATTAATTTTCTATGAATTAATTTGCTAAGAATGTGCTCACCCAGATCTTGTATCTTAACAGCAATAACCTCCCCTGCCCTAGCTCTGTGCCCCATGATAACTGCTCAGTGGGTAAAGAACCATTTCCATGCTCCCTGAAAATTATCTCATTTAACCCTCCAACCATGTGATGACGTTGCACATTGTTATGTCCACTTCACACCTGACCACTATGTTTATGCTTCAAATTCCCATGCAAGGAGCCAGCCAGAGCCACCTTACTGGAGTGCATGTGTCACTCAGAAGTTCTCTCCATAACACCTGCTTGGAGGAGGAGGATCCACAAAGATCATCCTCCAAAGGACGCGTGACCAGCCCAGCCCACTCTATTCTGACCCTCTCCTGTCTGTTTCCCACTCTCATGAAGACTGAGGCCTCTCTGGGAAACTTTTTGCTGTGAAACAGAATCCTTTAAATCTCACAGCACTTACCTGGGCCTGCCTGTTCTCTGTGCTTTAGATCTATTAATTCAATCTGTCCCCAAGGCCTATTGAGTAGGTACTATCAATACTGCTGTCTCTTCAGATGAGGAAACTGAGACAAAGAGCTGCTGAATATCTTGTGTGAGGTTATGGAGACAAGAGGTGCAGCCAGGCACCCTGGAGTCTGAGTCTGTGCCCCCAACCAGTGACCCCTGGTGGAAAAAACAGTCACTGAGACAGTGAAAGGGCTGGAGAGGTCCCAAGTGAAGACTCACTTGGTTACGAGTGGCAGGAATTCACTCCAACTGGATCTGTCTAGAAGGTCAAGGCAGAAGATGTCATGCTTCAAGCATGGCTGTATTCAAGACCTCAGACAATGGTATTAGCCTGAGTCTCTTTAATAGTTTAATTGATTACCTTTGTGTGACTCTAGTCTCAGGTTCTGTGGGTCTGGAGATGGGAGCTAGCAACTCTTGAACCACTATTGATTCCAACTTTAATCCCAATAGTGAAACGTTTGGAATGACCTCTCTTCGAATCTGATTGGGTAGCCTTGAGTCAGGCTCCCACCTGTGAACCACTCTTGATGGCAAGAACAATGTGATTCTCTGATTTGGTGGGATCATCTCTCCCAGGTATACCATGGAAGGTGGTTTCTGGGATAACACTCCTGCCCTGACCTGGACTAGGATAGGGGAGTGGAAGTCAATTGGGGAGGCATAAGGCATCTGTGGCAAGCCTGGGCATGACCTCTCTCCCATGCAGAGGTAAGCAAAGCAGATGCTTTATATCTGTATTTTGACTTTTCAGAGTTCAGAAACAAATTTTTATCTTTTCTCCATACTGTTTCTTTAATGAGTGAAAACAAAGGGCATACCTGGTCCTTCTGGGAGATGAGTGGTTAATGGGAGAATTTCAGCATATGACAGGGTGAAAGGAGAATGCTGTGGGAATACTGGGGTGATGAGGATGTGACACCAGTAGGTTGGAGAAGGAATGGATTTGGGTCCCCTTAGCAAAGAGAAACAGTGGAGGTCACTGCTGGCTGAACTCTCCAGCATGCCAGTCACTGTCCTTGAACCCTGTTGGCAGCTCTCACTTCAGCTTTCTGACAGATCTAGAAGACAGGATCCCAATATTCCTGAACAAACAAACCCAGGTAAGTTAACTTGCATCCTGGGACCTCATGTAGGTCAGGATCATGGTACTTTCTTAAGGACTTCCTCATGCTGAACAGACCCATTCACATCCTGAGCCAGAAGAAAACCACATCAGTTCTAAGACAGTTAGTGCATTCAGGCCCTTTGCCTGTGATTGGTAGATGTTGACCCACTTCTGACCAATGAGGCACAAGATTCCTGTGCTGAGTATTCTGGAAAAATATTTTCTCTGTAGCCAGGGATCCTGAGAAGCACCTTCTCTCTCCAGGCCTCACTCCCTCCTGCTGTGCATGTGGCCATCTTACTCCCTCCCCACTACTGCCAGTACCCAGGTCAAGCCAGTACACCTGTTTGGCCAGAATGCTCCAGTCTCCTCACTGTTACCCAGTCTCACACTCACCACACCTGCAGCCAGGAATGCTGTTAGAATGGAAGTCAGGTCATGTCCTTCCTCTGCTCAGACCCTCCAGGGGCCTTCTCTCATGCCCTGAAGCTGAAGACCCCTGCCCTCCCTACCAAGACCCCACCTGCCTCATCTACCCCCAACCTGCCCCTTGATCCTTGCTCTGACCCAGGCCCTCTGGCTCCCTGGTGGTCCTCTATGTCTTCAGTCCTGGGTACATGCATGCCAGACCTGCCCAGCCCTCAGCACAGCCACCACAGTGCTCCAGGTGACATCAGCATGCGCCTGACCTGAGGAGTCATGGTCCCAGGTTCACACTCCAGTTCAGCCACTGACTCGCAGTGTGGTCTCTGTTTGGACCCGGGCTGCTCCAAGCCTCACACACTCACTCACACACATACACTCACTCATACACTCAAATACTCTCCACACACTCATTCACACTCACACACACTCTCACACTCACACACACTCATACACACCCTCACACTGACACAAAAACTCACATTAACACACACGCTCTGTCTTTGTTGTGGATGACTCATCCCTAGGTCTGTTTTCTCTTTGATACCAGCTCCTGCCTTCTTGAGCCCTCTGGTTAGTGCAAACATGGTCCACATATTTCTGCCCTCCTTATGACTGTCCCCACATGGGGAAGGCTGCTCCTGTTTGTCCTGCATCCTGGTGTTCTGGATACCTGGACCCTGGACCATGGGCAACACATCCCCCAGTACAATCCACTGTCAGCACCTCCTCTATCACCTGCCCAAGTCACCTTCCCCTCTCATCCTGGTGACCATGGCCACCCCTCCAGGTTCTCCTGCTTCTGCTGCCACCCTGTGTGTCCCAGAGGCAGACTTCTGCAGGACACATGATGATTCACTCAGTCACTTCCATTTTGAAAGACTTCCAATTCTTTTGGGGTAAAATCCTGAATCCCACTGTGGTCTCTAGGCCCACTGTGTCTGCTGTCCTGTTCAAACACCTGTCCCTGCTGCTTGGCACAAGCACACTCCCCCCAGGGACATGGTACTTGCTGCATCTGCCACCTGAGTTTCTCCCTTCCCAGGCCTGTGTCTGGCTCCTTGTCATCTTCCAGGTCCTGACCAAGTGTCACCTCCATGGGTGGAGATGTTTTAGGGTGTGTGGAGAAAGACTCATGGTGTGTGTGTGAGAGAGAGTGTACTATGTATGTATGTGAGTGCTGTGAGTATATGTGTGTGTGGGCATGCAAGTGTGTGCATGTGCATGTGTGACTGTGAGTGTGTATGAGTGTGCAAGCAAGTGTGTGAGTGCATATTAGTGTGTGTGTGTCAATGTGAGTGTGTGAGTGTGTGTCAATGTGAGAGTGTGTGAGAATGTGTGAGGGAGTTGTGTGGGTGTGTGAGTGTGTATGAATGTGTGAGTGTGACAGGGTGTGTGAGTGTGAGGGTATACATGAATGTGTGAGAGTGTGTAAATGTGAAAATGAGCATGTGTGTGAGTGTGAGTGTGAGTGTGATTGATTTTTTGAGTATGAGTGTGTGTGAATGTGAGAGCATATGTGGGCATAATTGAGCCTTGTCCACCTGGATCCACAGCCCCACCTAGATCTGGAGTGAATGAATTCTGGAGTGGGTATGGTGCAGGCACATGCCATGATCAGGGCCCTGCCAGCAGGTCCAGCAGGCTTTTCAAAACCCCAGAGAGTCCAGGCCTCTCTCTGCCTCCTGCTCCCTGATTTCAATTCCCATGGATATTTCAGGGTTAAGATCAGATAACTTGGACCACTCCCTGGAGCATTGGTGTGCATATGTGAATGTAAACACACATACACATACACACACACACACACACACACATGCATGTCTGCTGCTCTAGGAAACTTTTTGCTTGGATGCTGAGATCTCCCACCCTGCCTAATCCTGCCCTCCTGCCTCCATCCCCCACTCAAACCAGAGGGGCCTGTGAGAACATGGGGCATGCAGCCCCCTGTGCACCTGTGCAGACCCTGCTCCCTTGGCCCCAAAAGACACCCAGGTGCTCACCTGGGCTGGGGCCATGTGGCCCACATTACCTCTGCCCCAGACCCATCTGCACAGTCATAGTGGCCTGCCCACATCCCTAAGGCACTGCACTCTCCTCTGTGACCTTTACCTGGATGTCCCTCACAGTGTCCACCTGGCTCCCTCTGACTGCATCTCCCAAGGTCTTTGCTCCAGTTGGCCCCCCTGGGTGAAGCCCACTCCATCATTCCCCTTTCTAACTGTGGCCTCACCCCTTCTGTCCTCCACTGTTCCCAACATCTGTCACCACCTTACATTTTCTGGTGCATCCCAATTGACCCCCCACCCCAATCTCCTTCAAATGCCAGCTCAGATGGCAGGGGACTCCCCAGTCCAGCTGCATCCCTTCTTGGAATCCCTCAACTCAGTCAAAACAAAAACTAAACATCGACAGAAGCCTTTGTCCATCAAGCCCATGGTTCAGGGGAGGCCTGCAGTTGGGGAAATCTCTTCTGTGTGCTGACCAACTGGCACATGGGTCCTTGGACAAGGGACCAGGTTATCCAGGTAGGCATGGAGGCCTCTTACCCTCCCCATGCAACTTCTTGAAGGATCTGGGCATCACAGAGTTAGCCTGGCTGGCAGGAAGCATTAGTTAGCATTTAGGGGATTGTGTGGTTCCATGGGTTCTGGGGTGAGGGGCACATGGGTGGTAGTATCAAACCTGGATTGGACCCAGCTCCACTCTACATCCATGGTTTATCTAGCCCCTTGTGGCATACCTGGTATGAACTCTGGTATGTGTATCAGCTCAGGCTAATATCTGTGTGTCCCACTATTCATGGTGATGTCTGGTTTTAATCACTAAACAGACTCCAAAGGTTTTCGTGAGCAGCATGTTGGACTCTCAGAGCAAAGTCATTGTCCTTCATGCCTCTAACTGCAGGGAGATCCTTCCATTGCTTGAAGCTGACCTTCATCTTCTGTGAAACTTCTTGGCCACCCTCAAGTTCCTCTGTCCCCAACCACTGAACAACACTTACATAGGTTGTTGACAGGGCACTGAGAGCACTGTTAGAGTGAGGACTTCCATGTTTTCCAAAGCTCAGGTCATCATGTCTCTCCCTTCCAGACCCTGGAACCTCCTACTTTCAAAAATGCAGTAGTTGGACAGTACCCCTTACTGTCAACCCCACACCCCTGCTCTTCCACCCCACCACTGCTGGACGCCATTAGTTCTGGGTGTCCGTGGCTGTCCCTCTGTTCATCTGCTTATTTAGGTGCCCAGAACTTGGTTCATGTGCCCATAAACTGCCATTTTTAACAGACCTCTTCAAAGAGGGGATGTTTTTGTGGGGACATTTTTGTGTGAACAGTGCATGTGAGCCTCCCTCTGGAACACTAACCTGATTACCAGACTTTCCATGTCAATAACTTCAACACAGAAATATATGACCCAGTCTCCCCACCTGCCCTGGTGCCGATGACAGTTCAAAAGTGAGAAGAGGGGCCATAGAAGCCAGCTTTCCATGTGTCCAGAGAAGCCAGTGTCCAACCCAAACTTGCTTTCTACAGCAGTGGCCAGGGGAGGTGTGGAGAAAACCGACCAAATATATTGGAATGACTAACCCTTCCCACCTCACTGGGCTATGGGTGAGTCACTCTGATACCTCTCTCCATGACTCCAATGGGCTTGAGCAGGGACGGTCACCTAGCCATGAGAATTCAATTTCCCAAGCCTCTACCACACACATCCCCTGTGGTTTCCATTCTGGGTCACCTTGGGGGTGTCACCTGGACATCTAATTAGCTAATATTGTTTTAAAACTGGTCTGCTTTGTACAGAGAACCACAAACCACCATGAAGATTGGTCCAAATTGAATAAAGGTTCTTTCAGAGCATGCAAGGCAAGCAGCTGGGAGTAGGCCTACACCCCAAAGAACTCCCAGCGCTGAACATTGGAAGGACAGAGTTTATAAATGCAAAAGCCACAACAACCACAAGAACAATCCAGATGCATGTAGGTCAGAAAGACCCTGTGGAGAGAGTCATTTTGATTGCTTGAGAGAATTGTTTTGATTGTATATTTTGGAATCATTTTTTACACATCAAGGCCACAGTCAGGGTGTACTCTACTGTCAACATAGACACAGCCTTGGAAGACAGAAAGGAAAACAATATAAGCAAGCATGCTGTGGAGTGAGGTCAGAATGAAGAGGCATTTCTTTGGTTCTTTTCCATTTCACCTTCCACATCTCTCCCTTGCATCAAGCAATACTGTCTAGGAAACCATAGAAGTATATGTTCATGATACATGACTAAACAGTGGCAGGCCCTGTGCTTACTGGCACTTCATGCACTGCTGGTGTTAAGTGCAACACACCAGGAAATGCTGAACAAACCCCAAGTCCAGAGTTCCAAGCAAACACAAAAATACATGACCTATTTTCCCACCACCTAGCCCTGGTGCAGCCAAACTTTCAGGGGATCTGGTATCTAGAAGATTCAAAAGTGAAGCCTTCAATTTCCAGCCCAGAGACTTGGGTCCAAGCACTGCCTCAGCTGGATCAGATGTACACAGTGTCCCCTCCAGACCAGACTCCTGCATTCCCTTCTCCCACCATGAAGGCTCAGGGACACAGAGGGGGATGGACAACCCAGGAGATGATGACTTGCTGTGGGTGTGTGTTTAAATGTAAGTGAAAACTTTGATATTCTCTGGTCAGGCCCTTTAGAAATATAGGGGAACAGGAGGTGGGACAGTGATGATAATAGAGTTCCATGCCCCAGAGCTTTACCTGAATCCATATCTAACCACTGCCTTCCCTGCTGGACTGTGGCTCAAGTCATCCAGGGCCTACCCTTGGCCCTTGGTCATCTTCAAATATCTCATAAGAGCTCCTGCCTCAGGGTCTTTTCACTTCCCAATCCCTTGACCTGGAGTGCTCTCTTTGACATGGAGACAACTGCCCCATTCCCTTCCTCAGTTTCCTCAGAGCTTAGTTTCCTGGCCCCACTAGCTCAGAGGGCACCCATTGCTGTCAAATTACTCAATCTGCTGCATCTTTCATCAGGTTGTGTTTTTCTAATGTGTTTCCAGCTCATGTGTATACATTTGTGAGTTAATGAGGAAAATATTCTTCAAAGTTCTAACTGAAAGTGACTCTGGTGACTGGGGAAAGTTCTCAGTGGTGGTAGGACAGAGAAGGGCTTCATGTCATTTAGTAGTTAAAGGTCAATTGTATGATTGGATAAGGAAGACATGGGGGCCACTGAGGAGAAAGAGCCTGGGAATAAGCAACCTGAGTAAGATCCATGGTGACCTGGATCTGTCATCCTGTCCCACATCTCATACCTGAGGAAGTGCTCACAACATATGCAGAGCCTGGTATCCTCTAAAGAAGGCCATTGAATACACACTTGCCTCTCTGAGTGACCACAGGTGACTCTGGGAAGTAAACAGATCACAGATACTCACAGCTTCAGGGAAGTCCTTGTTGTATCCCTACATGGTTCTTTGAAAAGTGGACTTCACATAGAACTCTGGATTTCTACCTTCTCCTGAGGAGGTGAGTGGCAAGAAGCTGCACAGAAGTGGCCACACCCTCTGGATAGGGCCATCTCTCTCCTTGGCCACTGTCCCCCAAGCTCTGGGCTAAATGACAGCTCCTCCCTCATTGCACTGGGCACTGGATGTCTTGTAGAGCTTATCAGGAGTCCACATGTGTGCTCACACATGCCTTTATCAAACTGGCAGTTAAAGAAAAAGAGGATCGCATGGTCCTGGGAGAAACTGGTGCTGGTGTCTGAACCCAGTCTCTCTGGGACCATGAGTTTCTCTCCATTAGGTGAAGCAGTTGGTGGGGACATTGGCAGCACAATTAGTTTACTACTGGTGGTCTCCAAACAGGAAGCACTCTCACCTCTGCAGGGGCTTTCTCCAGCCCTTGTCCCTGGGATGCAGGGGACTGACTGGGGCTAGCAAGGCCAGTGATGCTCCAGGCCACTCCCTGACCAGCAGCTCCCTTCTTGCTTGCATCCTGTGTCTTTCCTTTTCCTTGGAGTGTGGAGGGTGGAGCTCAACCCTTGAGTGCCAGGTAAGGGCTCTGCGAGGTGTCCTGCCTTCCAAGAGGAACTGTGCTACATTGCTGTTATTCACTACTGACAAACCTTTATCTCTGTCTCTGTCTCCATCTCTGCCTCTGCCACAGACTCTTTCTGTCTCTGAATCTCTGTCTTATCTCTGTCTCCTGTCAGAAGAGAAACACACCCTAGCCCAAGCTGTCAGATCACATGCCTCTTGATCTCCTGCAGTGTGCAAAAGGCAGAATCCAAAGAATGTGTGTCAGATCCCCTCCCTGCCCCATGCCTCCCACTGCTAGCTGATTTCCAGTCTCCAGGGATTTACTGACTTGTCCTCACTTACTAGAGGTATGGTAATGCTCACTTTAGGCCCAAGACTTCTTTTATCTATACACTTCCAGAAAATTTTCAGAATGTTCTGTCATTAAACTCAGGATGGTGGGGAAGGCAGCATGAATTCTCGAGTTAGTCATGGGCTTCACTCTTATCCTACTACTGTCTGTGGGACTCTAACATTTCTGATACTGTTTCCTGGAATGTGGAGAGAATAACAATGTCAATATTGTTGTCTCTTCTGAGGTTGTTCTGAGTGTTGTCAGAGAGGCAAAATTTTATCTCCACTGTTAAGGGGTTTGTTTGCTTGTTGCTAATTCTGAGAACTAAATTGACAGACACAGATAAACAAGTTTTACATGGACAGGAGCCTTCATAAGGTAGTGAAGACCCAAAGTCACCATTAAATACCTGAGTACAGAGCTGGTCAAAGAGTGGGTACATCAGGAAAGAGCAAACACATCTGTGGGGACCCTAAAAATGCTGAGTCTTCCTACCTATGTCTGCACTGAACAGCCCTGGTCTCAACTCCCAGTCTTTGGTGCAAAGATGGTCACTTCTCCTCTCCTACCAGGAAGGCATCCTTCATGTGGTGATGTCCTCTCAGGCTTGGAGAAATAGCTGGATCAGGTGACTCTGTCACACATGCTGTTTTTCAAGTACTCTTAACTCCAAGGAGACAAGAGGCTGAGCAATGTGATTTGAGGTGACACATGTTATCCTTCAAGATGGACTGGGGAGACATGTGTGATGCCTGCATGTAATTCAATGCCAGGCATACAGCAAGCCCTCAGTTTGGGTTACCCTTGTAGAGTATTAAATGACTCAACTTCTGAGTGTAGTGTAACCCAGGCTGACTTCCACATCCTGTTACAGCTGAGTTTGTTTTGGAATCTTCCCACAAAGTATTAAAAGATACATTTAAAATGAGCAGTCCACTTTTATTTTTAATTGAAGGACTTTGCATCTTGCTTTGCTTGCAGCATCAGAAGACCTGCTCCTACCTTCCCCTTTCCACATGGGGAGGTCAAGGGGGAGAAACTTTATGAAACTGGGCATGTCCTCACATGTCCAACATCATGTTAGCTGCACCCACTTTTCCACTGTTCACCTGCCCAGCCCCAGCCCCTATATACACTGACTGGGCATGAGCTCTAGAGATCAGAGGATAGACATGTAAGTAGGGAAGTCTGGGGTGGTACAGAGACGAGGGTTACATGAGCCCAGGGGTGTGCACAGGAGGAAAGCAGTCACAGGTTTAGCACTGTGGTTTCAGGCACAGGGGTGTTGGCCTTGACCTGGACCAGCAGATGACAAAGTGCCATGAGCTGGGGCCCAGAGAGGGGAAGCACCAATGTCCTGCACTGTCTGAAGTCACTGGTGTCTCCCTGGGGCTAAAATTCACTTGGAAGCCCTCCCCTGACTTCAAGTGTCCCTGGAACATCAATGATGACATGGGATCAGCTTGGGATCCACCTGCCCCCATCAATGCCTGGGCAAGGACTACTGAAATATATGTGACCCTCCCAGCATATAGGAAGGCCTGGGGGACAAACAGCAGCAATCAAACCATGTCCAAGCATGGGGACCTGTTGGTTGATACATGCTCACTATTGTCCCCATAACAATCCAGAAGAATCACACTGGATTCGGGGAACAGCTTCCCAAATGTTTCTTCAGTGAAGCAAAGGGACACCAATCCTGACCCCTGTATGTTACGAGATCAAATCAAATGTCTGCTCTTTTGGCTTTAGCTATGAATATCCAAGGCTCAACTTGAATATCCACCTGCCCAACTACTCTGCCTGAAACATAGCTGCCCCTGACCTTCCCACCTCCCCTCCCACCTGATGCCAGACACCTCCCACCTCAGTGACACCCCACCCTGCTCTGACCCCCAGCACCACTCCAAACCCCTGCAAGGTCAACTGGTCTCCCTGCTTCTGCTCTTGTCCCAGTCATCCTTCCCATCTCCTGCAGCCAGGGTCAGTCTTTGATGACAGGAAGCAGAGGCTATTTACCTACTAGAACATGTCAGCAACTGCTTTGATCTCAGAAGTAAGGACAAACTTGCAGACCTTCTGGAACCTTTATGGCATGCCTCTTCTGCCCTGGGTCCTCATCCCATTCCTCAGCATTTAAAGCTCATGAATTGCACTTGAGAATGTTCTTTCACCTTCCAGTCACCATCCTGCTGACCAGGTCAAGGGGAACGTCCCAGGAGTTGCCCCTCTTCTGTTCACTGACAAAGCCAAGGCCACCATGGGGGGAGGGGGCTTGCTGATGCCTAATAACAGTTTTTATGTCTTTGTTTTTGCAATAACCTTCTGTTTATATCAGTGGATACTGGTTTTCTATTCACAACCCAGAATTACTTAGTATAAAATTGCAAGGCTCAGTTCAGAAGGCCCTAGGTTACAGTAAACACAGTGTGACCAGTGTGACCATGGCTGATGCTGGAGACCTCTGCTCCCCTCTGCTCTGCACTGGCTGCTCTTCCAGGATATGTCCATGAATCATCACCTGGGTTTCCCCAGGATCTGACCAAGTCCTGGCCCCAAAGATGCTTACCAGACTTTTTTTTTTTTGATTGAATTAAGCAGAGACTCCAGAGAGTGTTTCTCAAAAATCCACCCATCACAGGCTTCCTGGTCAAAGTACACAATACAGACAGGGTCTCTGTGTCCCCTGTTACTCTCCCTGTAGAGAAGGGAAGTTGCTGGGGTGGCCAATACCACTTTCACCCACCTCACAGCTGGGAACCAGAACTATCTTTCTGTTCTGTCCCATGCTCATCCTCCCATCGAGGTGAGGGCAGGTGGCCACTCTGTGCCCTGGGGCTGGAAGTAAGCCTAAAATCATCTCAGGCAAGAACTCTCCAGTTCAGAGGACTGTCACAGCTGCTGTCGGGAGGAGCAGAAAACAGTAGATAATGAAAACTTTCCAGACCCCATGTCTGTAAGCAGCTGTCATGAGGAGTAGGGACATGTGCTCAGCTTTGGGGGCACAAGGATAGCTGATCTGTGACTAACCACAGAGATTCAAAGACCCTGCCTCCTCCTTATCTGCCATCTTTGGAAAGGTCTGGCTGCCTTCATAGGCCTTTTCAACCTTCAGAGAGGGGGAGTCTGGCCTCCATAGAAGGTCAGGCAGCCAAGTACTTGCTGAGAGTGGGAGCTGATGTGGGAGCTGACAGATGCCACAGTGACCATGAGACCTCCTCTGCCACTCCCTGCAATTCATCTCTAGACATGCAGAGCGCAAAGACGCATGCATCCAGACATCCCTGCAGCAGGGTTTAGAGCAGTGAATAATAAACTTTGAAATTGGAACAACTCAATGTTGACCCAGAACGTGGTTAAATAGCATGGGTTCAAGGCTTGGGCTCTGGGTACAAATTTCATGCACACAATATACACGTGGAAATGTACATGCACATGTGTGCAGAACATGTAAACACACAACATGTGGGTAGATTCCCACCTCAAGTGGTCTTTCTGTCCACTGTGCCCCATCACACTCACAGTTCCTTTTATTATTCCAACATTTTCTGTTGGTTTGTCATGTGTCATCAATATAAAGCTATAAGCCAAGCTCAGTATTCAGCTGATTTCAATCCTGGATCCTACAGTAGACATGTATTGATCCCAAGAGAGAGGCTGGTGCTCAGTCACCAGCCTGGTCCAGGTGAAATTCCAGGAGCACACTTCTTCCTGTTCCCCAACTGTGTCGCCAAGGACCCCCAACCCCTTCCTAATCCTCTGCAGTTGTGTGCTTATCTGACTGTTGCAGTGGCTCCCTCTGTGGATGACCCTCTGTGGTCTCCCTGCTTCTGCCTTGAGTCCTGATAATCTAGCCTCCACCTGGAGTCAGAGTGTCATATCCCTTCTCTTCTTGAAGAGCTTTCACCTGGGTCCTTAGGATAACACAGAAGTCTCCATATTCTATAAGGCCACATCAGAAGGCCCCCACAGACCTCTCCAAGCTCAAGGCCACTTTGAAATGCTCTGCTGGGAAATGGGACTCCAGGAATGGTATGCAGAGTTGTCAATGCCCATCAGTTGCCCCCCGAGGCCATTCTAATAATGCCCTGCTCTTAAGTAGCAAATCATCAGTGCAAGCCCTAGTGCTGATTGATTCCTGGCTGCAAATTATTTTTGATAGCCACCTAAGAGTATCCACATGTGTGACCCTCCACACAACCTCTTCTGTGAGCTTTAATACAAATCATGTACTGTGGGCAACACAGTTCTGGTTCATGATTTTAATAATGCATTCAAAATGACTCCAGGTTCACTAGGAATCAATACTGGCGTTATAGCTTATTTCAGTGTCCCACCTAGGAGATCTTTACATTTGCTGCCAGCAACAATATTCACAAACATCCAAACTCTGCTGCCCTTTGACAGTGGACACAGGTCACCACTAACCTAATGGATGATTGTCACTTCTTTCTACCTCCCAGTGGGGAAGTGTGACCAAGTACCATGTCAGCAAATCCCATCACAAACAAGACTCTTGTCAGATTTAAATTATAAGCAAGCAAGATGATATTCCAAAGAAAAAGAGAATTAAAGGGCTAGAGGTCTAGGGAAAAAAAAATCTATCACATTCCATTGAAGAACTGATCCATGTTGGTGTGGGAATACAACTCCACCCCACAGGGCTCTGATTTCACTCTCTGCTTTTCTTTCTGTGGTCATTTTTCTACTTCTTGGGGAATTTAGCCTGCAAGTCCTGTCCAGAAATAGGCTTTTAGTCTTATTCATTTTAAACAAAAAGAGAGGTGTTAGGAGGAGACCAAGGACCTTGCAGCCAAGCTTCCTTATGGTTGCTGTGATCTAGAAGGAGTCTGCCTGTCTCTGATGTCCTTGGGAAAGCTCAGTCACTGCCCAGAATCCCAGCTTGGGCACTCAGCAAGGCCTTCTGGATGGTTCCTGCATCCTCTCCTGGGGACTGTGATGCAGCTGGGGGTCTCCCCACTTTCTCCCACCCCTGCCCCATCCTGAACACTCCCCAGGGCAACTGGATGGGTCTTCCTAAAGTGGGACCAGTCAGAAGGGACTGGAATAGGATGAAAGCAGCAGAGCTAGAGGGGTCCCAATTCAGAGGGGCCTCACTTCCAGGTCATGGACATTCAAGACACAAGTCTCACCTGGTGAGAGCACTTCAGTACCCCACTTCCCCAACTCACCACCCAATCTTCTCATGGCTTATAAAATGAGTGCAAACTCCAGAAGCAATGTAACCTGGCGCTGGCCCACCTCTCCTGCTTCCCCTATCCAGCCCCACCACAGGCCTCTTTCTATTGCTGGACTCACTTCTGCTCCAGGGCCTTTGCTCTGATTCTTTTTTGACCATGAGTTTTTCCTCAGGAATTTTATGATGGAGTCATTCTTCTCTGTCAGGTCTGAGCATAAATGCCACCTGCTCCAAGGCCTGCACTGGCCACCACCTGAGAAGTAGGAACACCCAGGAACTCACTGGGTTTTGTCTTCTGCTTCACTCACTGCTACACCCAACTTATTACCTGGTACCCCTATTGGAGTTTGGCTTCCTAAAGTTAGAGACAGGGTTTGTGTTGGTCACAGCATGGTCCCCAACACCTTGCACAGCACATAGCACATAGTAGGTGCCATTAACAACATTGTGGACTTTCTTGGATACACACCATCCCTGTACCAGTGTCTTTCAACCTGGTTGCTATTGATGTTTTGAATCAGATCTTTCAGTGTTGTTGGTGGGGGATGGGACTGGTACCTAGAGTGAGGGACAAGGGATGCTATTATGCATCCTGCAATGTATAGGGCACCTCCACATGACTACACACTTTGGCTGGAGTTGGGAACCCTGGCTTTCTTGTCCAGAGAGGGAGCAGAGCAGTTAGATTCCCCTAGGGCCTGACTCTGCTGTGTTTCACCTGTGCATGGGCAAGTGCTGATTATCCAGGGCTTGTGTGTCAGGCACTGTCCTAGGAACTTCCTAGGCAGCAAATCCATTATTCATTGCAGAGGCCCAAGGAGACCAGTGCCATTACTGACCCTGCCACATACAAGAGGGTTGTTAGGCAAAGAACACTTAGGTGAATTTCCCAGGTCCAGGGGGGCAGCATCCTGGATAAGGTTGGAGCTTAGAGCTCTGCAACTCACTCAAAACAGTGGGGTGAGACATGAGTAGATGGGATTACATAGAACAGCAAATGAGAAAAAGCACAGGGAGATGCACTGGAAAACACACAAATTGCCAAAGCATAACTCTAGAGAAGGTCTAAGGAACTCACAGAAAGACCCAAAACCAATGAAACAAACAGAAATTCTAAAGGAAAAATTAAAAACAGAAGAAACAGGCTCCCCAAATTACCCCATGAAATGATAAACTTTAATCCTGATAATCAATTACATTAAATGTTAGTGGTCTAAATACACCAATAAAAACACAGAGATTGGCAGAGTATATTAAATTATATGTTATCCATCAGGAACTCACTTACAAAGTAACTATGGAGGCAGAAAAAAAATGGGTGTTCTTGAAATTCCAGAAATGAAAGAATTTTGAGATGGGTAAAAAAAAGGGTGTAAATAGAATAAACTCTTCCTCACTACTCAGGTTCTTAAGTGGTATGAGACAGCTGAAGCACAAATAGTATATGATGTTCAATATCAAATTTAAGACAACTCCACTTCAGGAGTTTGCAGGGTAGTGGCCTCATTGGAGGCCTCAGTGCTTTATCTCAGTGCTGAAACACTGATAACAGCATGCTGTGGCAGCCTGGGAGTGCACACATTGGCACCCAGGCAGCACTGAGAAGAGTATACAAGCCACTGCTCCAGAAAGTCAAAGTGGAATTGCAAGAAACCAGAGGGGAAAAAAATAGAAAATAAATAATAGAACAACTGCCCTGAACCCTACCACAGCAATACTTAGTCAAGATGTCAATGATCTAAATATAACATTTGAAAGAGAGAGACAGTGACAGAACTGATTAAAAACCACCAGCCTATTACATGCTGTATATGAGAAGCTCACTCTAGCACAGTGAACTGGGGACTGGCAGTAAAGGAGGGGCACACTGTGTCATGTCATGAATTTAGTAACACAGCAGTCCAGGTTAGTGCCAGATTAGTGGACTTTACAGCAAATAAAATATCTGGGATCAGTGGGGGACATGACCCAGTGAGAAAAGCATGTCTCCTCAATGATGTCTTAAATGGGTAAATACCAAACCACTGAGCTTCAAACCACAAGGACCAAAGATGAGCCATCTGAACAGAGAAAGAGATACACCTATGATCAGAATTGGAGGCTCCAACACTGAAGATATTGGCATTGGACACTTCGTATCAATAACTGACCTGTCAAATAAACAGATCTAACAGGCAGGAGTCAGTAAGGACAAAGTAAAAATGAACAACACCATAATTGGCAGGATTTGATCAACATGCACAGGCTGCTTTGTGCATTGACCATAGACCACATATTTAGCCAGGTTCACATGGAGTGTTTGCCAAGAGAGATCATCTCTGGGTTCACAAAGGAACCTCAACAACTTAGAAGAATCAAGGTTGCAATGAGAATGAATGTTCCCTTCCCATCATGAAATGAACCAGGAGTAAACAACAGGACCCCAGGAAAAATTTTAAATGTGAATATGAAACAGAACCATTCTATATAACCCATGAGAAAAAGAGGAAGTCCCCAAGGACATAATTTTTGAAGCCACAAAGGAAAGAAATTGCACTTTGAGTTTTATAAGAAGAAAATGACTCCAAAATTATGGTCATTAATTTCAGGATGGTCATAATAAAAAATGTACTAATTTGATACAAGCTAAATTATATTGTTATATTGTGTGCATTTATGAATGTGTAGCAATGAATCCCTCCATTATGTTTGACTAAAATGCACCAGTAAAAAAAGTGGAAAAAACTTTTAAATATAATAATAAATGAAGTAAAAATTTTACTCATTTGAAAAAAATGAGTTTGGAAATTAAGTACTACTGTCCCTCAAAATGTCCATGATACCCATCAAAAAGACCTAAAACAGTCCACTATAGATAAGGGAATTAATTTGGGATGGAGTTAAAGGACATCATCTTCTTGTAATATCTCTTTTCCTTTTTTCCTTTTTATTTTCATTTGTGTGGTTTTTGAGCCTAGATCCCCTCTCTCACATTACCCAATTTTAACATTTGGGATAATGGAATGTCTATGCAACCAAGGACTTGATTTGAATATAAGAAATATAGTCTGATACTGAACACACTCATGGTCACAAGTGAACTTCCAAGCAGCTTGAAAGAGCATGCAGAGATGTATCAGTCAGCCTAACACAACACACAATGACAACATCTTGGTAAGACATTGTGTCCTACACCCTGACATGTTCATACAGAGCACTGGATGATGCATGCCTCTGCAAAACACAGGAAAACTAACATTGCTCATCCTGAAGTTCATATTAAACATCTTCCAGAAGTCTCTGCTGTGTGATGCATTAGTCTTAAACCCATGTGCAGTCCTGTGACTTAGACACAGACCTCTGACCCTCTTATTTCTGGTCTTAGGGTAGTCAGACAAGGAAAATGACTTTGTCATACAACACAGTAATAACTCAAATTCTATTTTTATTTTTAAGTTTGACACTCAACCCTCAGCACTTTTTCACTAATGTTTCTTTCCATTCCTTTTGAAGCCTCACTACTGATCTCAAGCCCAACAGTAACTCAGTACATGCAAGCACTGGTAAAGAAATGATCCCTTAAACTTGATGTTTATAGAAGGCATAAAGAGAGAGAGAGAGAGAGAGAGAGAGAGAGAGAGAGAGAGAGAGAGAGAGGAACATGTTGATTTGGAAAGATTTCTTAGACTATTTAAGACCTGAAGACCTGCTTTCCTTTCCCACACCCTAGAGTACCAGAAAGCCTACAGAGGAAACATGGCAAAAGCATGGTCTAGAGCCCTGGTGTTGTCTTAAAGTATACATGTAGCCTGGACATTAGTGAGGGGGAAAAGAACTGTACAAAACCAAATCAGATTTTATAGCAAGGTGGTAAAAAGCCAATCTCTTGGGACTGAATTAACTCTGGCAAATTACAGAAGAAGAAGAAGAAGAGAAGAAGAAGAAGAAGAAGAAGAAGAAGAAGAAGAAGAAGAAGAAGAAGAAGAAGAAGAAGAAAATGATCATCAGGTGGGTCATTTTAAATTTATACCCAAGCAAACAAATTAATTTTTCTGTGATTGGAGACCATGTTTTGCCCTCATCTGAGGGGAAGAAGTAACTCATTTTTACAGCCCTGGTCATAACAACTGCTGGTCTTTATGCTCTCAATAATTTCTTGAGGTTGGTTCATTTTTGTTCTTGTTTTGCTTTTTTAAACTCTAAAAATGTTTGAAATTGAACTATACCCACCTTAGTTGGAAACCTTAAATTGGTAGCAAGGTCCAACTTCTCTCCTAGAAACATTTTTTCCCCTAATATCTGACCCCAGCTCCTCCCCACACTGCCAGTCTCATATGATCCCATAAAGTCAGGCACCCACCACTGAATTTGAGTCCAGACATTATATTTTGTGGAATGACTAAAAATACCAGGCTACCTGTTTTTAGCATGGAGAATAAATATTATCTGTGTGTTTCTTTGGCTCCCAGGAGATTGTTTTTAGTCACATAATTGAATACCCCTCCTACCTGTCATGGATTATTTTTTAAATGCAGATTAAGAATATCAAAGGCCTGACTGGCCTCAGAAATAGAAATATACTATCCAGAATCAAAACTGATGCATGAAATATGCAACCAACAAAAGTCAGAGGCCTGGTTATTGAACACATCTTTGTTGAAGATTTTCACACTCCAACATGGTGCTGAATACCAGCCCTCCTTTCAGTTTAGGTAGTGACTCATAATTTATTAAGTGAATTAAATGAGAAATTATAATGGAAACTGGTGTTAAAGAGGGAATGAACTGATGAGATGAACTATACTGGAAAGACTCTTCATAGGATGGGGAAGAGTCTTAATTAATTTGACCAACTGGGGAGATTCCAAGGATATTAGTGATCATGGTCTTGTCTTAATTAATTTGGCCAACTGGGAAGACTCCAAGGATGTTAATAGTCATGGTCTTTCTATTACTTTCTATTGTTCTTTAAACTGTTGGTTCAACCCATGTCAAAGACTTCGATGATACTGATGAAAAGAATTTATTCATGTGATCCTTTTAGAGGGGTTATTGTAACTGATCCCAGGCTCTAGGAAGCCCCACTCTGGACCTCATTCAATCACAACTTTCCCTATGCAATGAAGCAGTCATAAGGACCAAGGAGATAAGTTCACTCTTGGCAACCCAAACTTAACCTCTTTTATTAGTTGGCTTGTGTATTCCCCAATTCACTTGAAGCCCTAATCTCTAGTACTTATTTGGAATGTGATCTAATTTGGAAACAGGATCTTTGCAGATATAGTCAGGTCAGTTTGAGGGCAGATCCCAATTCAATATGACTGGCATCCCCATAAAAGTGTAAATTATAACACAGATATGCACACTGGGAAAATGTCATGCAAAGATAAAGGCATAGATGGAGGTGATGTGTCCACAAGAAAAGAAATGCAAAGATTACTGGAAAACCACCAGAAGCTAGAGAAGAAGCACAGAATAGATTTTTCCTCACAACTCTCGGGAATAAATTTTATTAATACTTTGACCTTGGACTTTTAGTCTTCAGAACTATGAGACAATGAGTTTGTGTTGTTTAAGGCACTTTGTATACTTTGTTACAAAAGTGTTAGCATAATAATACACCCTTCTTCTAGAGCATGCATTTCTAGTCAGGACCCAGAACTACTGAGGGCAGAATGTGCCTCTGTATGTGCCCCCTAGGCCGAAGCAGGCACTGAGGGACAGCTTGTGTACATCAGCTTGCACACAAGAGAGGCCTCCACTGGTACAGGCAGGAGACAGATGTGGGCAGAGAAAGGCTGCAAGCCTGGGCTAAGGTGAGTTGTCCCCAGACCACATAATCCAAAAGAGAATTAAATTTATTATCCTTCAATTTTAAGAATTTAAATTTGAGGGTGGTGATATAGCTCAGTTGGAAGAGTGCTTGCCTCGCATGCACAAGACCCTGGGTTCAATTCCCAGGACAAAAAAAAAAAAAAAAGAGAGAGCTCTAAATTAGAACCTTGTCTTCCAGGTAAAGATGAAGGTGAATGTATCAAAAGAAGAAAAAGAAGAGGCTAATTTATGCTTTTTATTGTTATGCTTCTTATTGATGGTTTCCAACTTATTCTCTAACTTCTAAATTGCCTGACATAGGGTACATGGGCCTCCTCTTGTAATCTGGCCTCGGTCTCCCAAGAGTTAACAGGGGGTGGGCCTGTTGGTTTTGTGCCAAGGTGCCACAGTCCAAGTGGTCAAACTGAAATAAAGCTCCCCCTGTCATCAGCCTTACACTTGAAAGTACATCCATGGGGGAAACTGCTGTGTTCTCCTGCTGAATGAAATTGTATTTACTTTTCAAAAAAAAAAAAGACATGTTGAAGGCAGAAAACTAAAAATAAAAATTCTTTAACCAAAATTTCCCACCAGAGCTGCTTTATTTTTAATTCCATAAGTTCCAAAGGAAGAGAGATAAAAGGGCTTTGGGCAAGTCCAATTGTAGGCAACAAAGCCACCCAGGACCCCTAGATTCACTGACCATTCACTTTTTAAAAACTGTAAGAATACCCACCCAAGAATACTTAACCTCCATGTCAGAGGCCTGCCCTCAGCTCACCCAGGATCTGCTAAACCAGGCCAATGCATGGAAAACTGTATTAGAGGAAATAGTATAAATGTATTTCAACTGATACCATGGCCTGAGATCCTGAAGTTCTGAGAAAATGGAACACCTGAGACACAAACATATAAAACTAATGGTGCCAGTGAGTTTTTACTTCCAGGGAGGCTGACACCTGACTTCAGGAGATTCATAAATGAAACAGAACCTTTTTTTTTTTTTTGCAGTGCTGGTAATTGAACCCAGGGCCTTGTGCTTGCAAGGCAAGCACTCTACCAGCTGAGCTATCTCCCCATCCCAGAACCATGGTTTTGAAAAGGAGACTCTTGGGGCTGGGGTTGTGACTCAGTGGTAGAGTGTTTGCCTAGTATGAGTGAGGTCCTAGGTTCAGTCCTCAGCACTACATAAAAATAAAATAAAGGTATTTTAAAAAATAAAGAAAAGGAGACTCTTTTAAGAAAAATATTCAAATCAGAATGGCTAAACCAATGGCTAGATTAGGTCATAAAATGGCCCCCAAGGATAAGCTTAAGAAGAGATAAAGCAGAATTAATCTGGAATATTGGACATAAAAATATTAATTTGGCAACCACAGCAATGAAGTTTTTGTAGGTCACATGTTTAAACAACATTGAGGGAAAAGTAATTGAGAATGTCCTGGATATAATGTAGAGTAAACACAGTTTTATAAAAATGTTTAAGACATACTTGTGAGACCCCAATTAGCATTTCAACAAGAGACCTGGCTCCATTAACATATAAATAAATAAGCTCTCTGGACATCAAATGCCTCATCAAAAGAAAATTTTGATGAGTTAACTGTAACTGAATCAGAAACATACAGATTCCATTTTGCCTTATCTTCCACTGGATTTAGAAATGAAGGGGAACACTGCTTAAAGCCAAATTCTTCAGGGGCTTTGCAGATCCCCAAAGATTTTGAAAGTCATTGGCAAGGCCATGCAGATCCTTCAAGGAATTCCATCTCACTCTCCTGAACTGCAATCTCCAGGGGAGGCACCTGCCCAGGGTGCATCCTGGGCAAGAAAGGAGAGGTGTAAGCATGGGTTTTTCTATGTGCCAGACCCCTTGCCCCAATTGCCACAGCTACTGCTTGCATGAAGAGACATGCATGATGACTATTTGTGTCATGGGAGATGGGGACACAGAGGAGAGCAATAGCAAAGCAGGCTGCAAGTTCTAGCTCCCCATCCCCAGGAGCAGCTAGCTTGGTGAACCTGGCCATGCTAGTAATGTCATGTCCCTTGGCCTTGGTGTCCCCATCTGGAAATTAGGGCAAAGGTGCATCTAAGTAGCTCTCTCCTCCACTGCCTGGTGGTGATCAATATGGTACAGAAACCCTTCGAGTGGGGACTCCTGTCATCCCCACTCTAAAGTCCAAAAACTGAGCCCAGGAAGGATCCAGAGACAAAGCAGTGGACCCTCAATCTTCACTTCAAACCTGTGGTTCCCTAGACAAAGGCCTTCTCACTACACACTGCCATTTGCCCAAAGAGTCTCTGCAGAACTGATCAGACTCTAGAGTCCTGGAATGGTCCTCCCAGAAAGGTTGGAACTGGGGGTCTCCCAACCCATGTGGGTTGCCTGAGGGCAGTTAGGAGGGGTCCTTCTCCAGGTTCTCCAGGGGGCCCTCTGGTGCCAAGGACAGAATGAGACACACACTGCATGGAAGTGTTGAGGGGTGTCCCCAGTGCCAAAGTTCATGGTCTCCTGGTGTGATTGACTCATGGGATGACAGAGAAGATGAAAGAAGGAGAGAAATTTGGAATCCTGATTCTGTTCCCATTCACTGTCTCTCCAACTGGTGCTGTGTCATATGACTGTAAGAAGAGATGAAGCAAAGTCTAAAATGAAAATGAAACAATAATGTAGCACATGGTACATAAATTAACCAGGTAGATGACACCCAGCATGTCATGAATGACTTCACACATGGTTTTATCAAAGGGGTAATTATAGCACAGAAAGACCAACACACATTGTTTCCACAAGAGAGATAGTGTTGTAAGTGATTAAAAGGGCTAAGGGTGGGGAATGTGCTCATTACAGAGACTGCTGGTGTGCTAGAATAAGAGTTTTTTACAAAAAAGAGTAGCACATGTCTTTCTGGTGTGCTGAGAGAGGGAAATCTTCTGAACTTCCTTGTGACTGTAGCCCAGGTTCTCTGTTAGAAGTTCCATAGACACACGGGTCAGAGTGGTGCAGCCTATAATCCCAGTGAGCAGGAGAATTAGTCAGGATGATTGCAAGTTCAAGGCCAGCCTCAGCAACTAAGTAAGGCCCTCTGAAACTTAGTGAGACCGTGTCTCAAAATTAAAAAAAGGGGGGGGCTGGGGATGTGGATCAGTGGTAAAGCACCTTTGGGTTCAATTCCTGGTACCTAAAGAAAAAAAAAAGAAAGACCTTCTCTAGACTCACTCGAGCATCCTCCTTTCACCTCCTAACTCTGTTTTGTCCAAAAATGATCTGGACAGTTCTTGGCATGTGACTTCTTCACCACAAAACTCACAGTCAAACAGTAATGAGGTCTGAACAGCCTGGAACCAGAAACAGCCCAAAGACACACAATACCATTAACAATGGGTGATGATTGACCTTCTCCCAAGAATGTAGACATTGGTCAATGGGCACAGGAGAAGATGCTCAACATCCTTTAGTCCAGGGGTGGAAAGGCATTACTTCACACAATCCGAGATGGACATAGCCAGGAAAACAAAGAACATTCAGGGTTGGTGAGGATATGGAAAAACTGGAAGCTTTGTACATATGGTGCAGGAATGACAGTGGGGAAGTCACCAAGGAAAACAATTTGGACCTCCAAAAGTTAAATGGGCAATGACCAATCAGCCAGCAATTTCACTCCAAGGCACATATATAAAAGAATTGAAAGTGGATTCTCCAACAAGTACTTGAAACTGAATGCTAGATTAGCCATGCATACTACAACATAGGTGAATCTCAAAAACATTATACCCAGTGAAAAAGTTGGACACACAATACCACAGGTTGTGAAATTCCATGAAATAGCTCCACAAGCAATCCATGGAGACACAGCAGATTCCTGATTCCCAGGGACCAGAGGGGAGAGACATCAGAAAAATTACTTGCATGGGCAGGTCTCCCTCTTGGGTGAGCAAAAGACACTCCAGAGTCAATGGTGTTTGTACAACCCTGGAGTGTGTTCAGTACTACTGAATCATCTGCTTTAAAAGGGTTCTTTTTATGACACTTTCATTTCCCTCGGTCATCAAAATAAATAAAAGCTGCCCTCCACCTGCCAGAACAAAGGACACTCAGTCTTGGACTCCAGCTCAATACCTACACCTGGAGTCTCCCTGGAGTTGGCCTCCAAGGCCCTGTCATTCTGGTCTTGAAACTCTGCTGAATGGCTCCCTAGAGTGAGTCACCAAACCTGCTCATTCTTGGAAGCATTTTTGACAGAATGTGGCTGCAGGTGACATTGATCAATAAATTTTTTTTCTATAACTTTATCTTCCCTCTAGAAAAAAAATTATTCATCAATTGAAGGGCATCTAGGTTGGCTCTAAAATCTAGCTATTGTGAATTGAGCTGCTATGAACATTGATGTGACTGCATCACTGTAGTATGCTGATTTTAAGTCCTTTGGGTATAGGCCAAGGAGTGGGATAGCAATAGTTGTCAAGGATGTGGGAAAAAAGATACACTCATACATTTCTGGTGGGGTTTCAAATTAGTGCAGTCACTCTGGAGAGCAGTGTGGAGATTCCTTAGAAAACTTGGAATGGAACCACCATTTGACCCAGATATACAACTCCTTGTCCTATACCCAAAGGACTTAAAATCAGCATACTACAGTGATGCAGCCACATCAATGTTCATAGCTGCTCAATTCACAATAGCTAGATTGTGGAACCAATCTAGATGCCCTTCAATTGATGAATGAATAAAGAAACCATGGTATATATACACAATGGAATGTTATTCAGCCATAAAGAAGAATAAAATCATGGCATTTGCAGGCCAGTGGATGAATTTGGAGAATATCATGCTAAGTGAGATAAGCCAATCCCAATAAAACAAAGGATGAATGATCTATCTGATAAGCTAATGATGATACATAATGGGAGGTGGGGGGAGGCAAGAATGGAGGGGGGATGGATTGTATATAGAAAAAAGAGGGGTGGGAGGGGTGGTGGGAAGGAAAATAACAGAATGAGACAAATATCATTATCCTATGTACATGTATGATTACACAAATGGTATGACTCTACTTCATGTACAACCAGAGAAACAAGTTGTACCCCATTTGTTTACAATGAATCAAAATAAATATTTTTTTTAAAAAGAGAGGAAAAGTTAGCAAAGATAAAAGGATTAAACAATACTATCAACTAAGAGGATCTAATTAACATTTATAAAATGCTCTTCCAAACAACAGCAGAACACAGCTCTTATCAAATGTCATGGAACATTTACTGAGATAAACCATAACCTCAGACAGAAAACAACAAACTTCAACAAATGTAAACCAATTCAAGATCATAAAGAATATGTTTCTAAACATAATGAAATCAAATCAGAAATAAAGAGGAAAACCTACAAACATTTAGAAATTAACACATTTCTAAACAATGAATGGATTAAAGAAGTCACAAAGGAAATGAAAAAAACACAAACCTGAATTAAAATGATTAATATCACATACCAAAATTAATGGGATGCAACTAATGCTGTGCCAAAAAGAAAATGTATAGTCCTAAATGAATTCATTAAGAAAGAAGGAAGGTCTCAATAATCTGCTTCTACCTAGAAAAGAATGACAAAACAACCCAAAATGAGTAGTATGAAGGACATCATAAAATAAAAGCAGAAATCTATAAATTTGAAAAAAAAATACAGCTAAAAATTTCTGTGGAGAAAAAACAAAACAAAATTGATAAATCTTTTTATACATGTTCTTGTCATAGTAAAATAAAGTAAGATAAAATAGAACAAATAAATCACTACTATCAGAAATGAGAAAGGAAATAATACAGTTCCTATATCTATTTAAAGGACAATAAGAATACTATGAAAAACTTTGACAAATTTGATAACTTAGTTCACAAATATGACAAATGAGAAATCACTAAGATAGTGAAATCCACCAACATAAAATAGATAACTTGAATAAGCCTATAACAATGAAATAAACAAAGTTTGTAATGAAAAGCCTCCTGAAAGCAAAATCTCCAGCCTACTTCTCTTTACTGGAAAATTTTACCAAATATTTGAAGAATGTATATTAGATTTGCACAATCTCTTTCAGAAAATAGAAGGACACCCTTTCCAACTCAATTCATGAGATATCACTATGAAACCCAAACTAAACAAAGATGCAGAAAGTGGGGAGAAGAAAGAAACTTAGATACAAAAATCTTCAGCAAATATTGTTCCAGGTGTGTAGCTCAGTAGTAAAGCTCTTGCCTGGCTTGTGTGAGGCCCTGGGTTTGGTTCCAGCACTGCAAAAACTAAAAAACAAAAACAAAAATACCCTAACAAAAAACTTCAGCAAAATATCAGCATATTCAATCCAACACTGTAAAAAAATTAGAGACCATAAAGGAGAGGAATTTATTTAAAGCATGTAAGAGTGATTTGATATTTCAAAATAAATTAATGTAATCTACTTCATCAACAGGCTGAAGATGAAAATGCCTATGATCCCTTCAACTGATGCAGAACATCCACAAAAAAACCCACACACCAACTCTCAGCAAGTAAAGAACAGAAGACAGTGACTTCAATTTGATAAAGAGTACCTACAGAAAATAACAAACATCAGCTTTAATATCACAATCATGGTAATCCATGGTGGAAATTTGGATGCTTTCCACCTAAGAGCAGGAACAAGACAAGGATGTCCGCTCTTGACAATTGCATTCAACATTGTATTGGAAGTTTTAGCTCAGGCAATTAGGTGAAAAAAAAAGTGAAAACTAAAAATAGAAGAAAGAAAAAGCATGCTGATTATAAAACTATAAATGAAAATGTCCCTATTTGTAAATAACTAACTCTTGATCATGGAAAAGATCTATGAAAACACTGGAATTCATAAGTGGATTGAACAAGTTCACAAGATAAAAATGCATTTCTATATACTAAAAATAAGCATGCAAAAATTTTGATGATGGATCTATAATCACCTCAAATAAATTTAAATAATTAGTCATAAATTTAACAAACATGTACACAGGGGTTGGGAGTAAATCTCAGCAGTAGAGTCTTGGCCTAGCATGCTCAAGTCCCTGGGTTTAATCTGTAGGAAAACAAGAAAAACCAAATGCAAAACACATACATAATATGCATGCTGATAATTAGAAAATGTTGATGAAAGAAATTAACCCAAGAAAATGAAGAACTACCATATTCACAGATCAAAAGCCTCAACACACAAGAGCTGTCAATTCTCCCAAAATTGAGCTATAGTTTTAAAGCAATTTCTATCCAAATCGTAGCAAAGATGTTTATACAACAAATAGGCAAGCTTATTTTAAAATTTAATTGAAACAACAAAAGAAATAGAATGGTTAGACAATTTTGAAAATGAAAAATAGATATCAAGGATTGTTTAAACTGATTTCAAAACTTACTCTGTAGTTAGAGTAATCAAGAAAGTTTGGTGCTAGGGGGGACAGATACATAGACTCATTGAATAGAGTAGAGAACTCAGAAACAGATACACATGAATACACCCACTTGATTTTTGACAAAGCAGTCCCTAATTGAGGAAGGACACCTTTTCAACAAATGGTGCTAGTGCAATGGGACCTTCATAGGCAAAAAATATAAATCTTGATCTAAATTTCATGCCTATAAAAAATTAACCCCAAATAATTACAGTTAAAATATAAAAACCTCAAACTGTAAAGAGGTTAGAATAAAAGTAGGAGAAAATCTCTGGGATCTAGCAATAGATAATTCTTAGACTTAACACCAAAATATAATCCCATTTAAAAAACTGGTAAATTGTACCACATCAAAATTTAACACATTTGCTCTGCAAAACACCAGTGAAAAAATAAAAAGACAGCTACAGATTTCGAGAAAACATTTACAAACAACATATTCAATCAATAATAAGTACGTAGAATATATTAAGAAGTCTCAAAATTCAACAATATAATAGAAGCAAAAGTATCCAATTAAAAAACTGGGCAAAAGAAGTAGTAGAGGCAGAATCCTTGGAGCTCCCCGCAGGCTTTCTGCCCCTCCCGCGCTGGACGCAGGCGTTGGGAATCTGCGCGGCTGGGAAACATGGAGACCGCGGGCTGCAGACAGCCCGAAATCCCAAGGCGGTTAACCGGGGTCCATGGCGGCAGCGAGGAGCGGAGAGCACTAGACTGGGGCTCGCAAGCCAGGCGCAGCCCGCTGGGAGCACAAGGGCGTGCGGGCGTGAGCACACGGATGGAGGACTTGGTGGCCGCCAGCTCAGAGCGGCGCTGGAAGCGGCCGAGGTGCTGGGGTAGCCAGGGTGACACTGCGGCCCTTCCCGCCCTTCTCCTGGGCGGTGGCAACTGGAGGTTCATCAACCTCGAGTAGGTGGAGCTGCAGGACCTGCCCAGAGCCACCATCGCTTGCCACGTGGACCACTACATGTTTGTGGATGGCCTGTGCTGGTGAGGGCTGGGCTGGGCGGATGGCATAAGGAAATGGCACGTGTAGCAGCACTGAGGTCTGGCAACTGGAGGGGGGGGGTGGCGACCCCAGGGACTAGCCTCCAAGGGCCCCTGCTTTTGGGGTGGTCCCCCGCTGCCCCAGTTCTCTGAGCACCTGCCAGCTGCACACAGGACTCAGAGGGGTTTCAGAGACTCCGCTGGGCCAGGGCTCCTGGCTACTTCCCAACGACACCCCTGCATCTGGTGGTTATGCGAGTGTGGAAAGAATGAGCACCCCAATTGTCCAGGCAACCCCTGGGTTCCCCTGGGATGTTAGCCACAGTCCTGCATTTACTCGGTGTGGAAGGGGATCACCTCATTCATAGGGAAGAGGAAACAGACGTTGAGTGGAAGTGTGATTCTCTCTTCATAAATATGACAATGTCTGTGCATGATTCTAGGAAAAGTCAGAAACCAAAAGAGAAATATTATGACAAACATCACTGAAATCCAGAACACTACTAGGAATTATCTAGAAAACTTATTGTTCAACAAACAGGAACATCTAGAAAAACATTATGAAGACTGACATGGTAAAAAATGGAAATCCTAGAATATATGTATGAAGTAGTAGGTATGAATCTAAACAACTCAAATATATATCAAAGGAATACAAAAACCCAACCTAATAACAGGCAATTATATTGAAGCGGTAATAGAAAGCATCCAGAACCAGAGGCGAACAAAGGGCTGAATTTTATCAGATAGTCAAAGAACAACTGATACCAGTGCCCCACCATTATATGTAAAAGTGAAGGAAAGACACTTCCAAAGTAATTCTACAAAGTAAGTATTACCCTGATTGAAATGAAAAATAAGGACACAACAAGGAAAAAAAAAAAAAAAACTACAGGGCAATATCCTTGACGGTGGCAGTCTAAAAATCTTTATAAAATACTTGCAAAATATACTCAACATCACAATGAAAACAACACACACTGCATTCCCAGAAATTCAGGAGTTTGTATCAGGTGATTTGTAGTTTTAGTCAACCTGGGCAATTTAGAGACCTGGGCTCAAAATGAACTACAAAAGGAGCTGGAGTAGTGGACAGTTGTAGAGTGCACCTTGGTTAAGTCTCTGGGGTCTCACACACACACACACACACACACCATACACCATGAGCTCACTAGTTTCATTCAAGGGATGCAAGAATGGTTTAATATATGAAAAGTAATAAAACTAATACTCCAGATAAAGAATCAAGGACAAAATCATAAGATAATTTCAATTGCTGCAGGAAAAGTATTTGACAATATTCAATGGCCCTTTGTTACTCAGCCCTGAGGAACTAGAAAGAGAAGGAAATTTCCACAACATACCAAAGACCAAGTATAACTTTCCCTTATATTAATCAAGCAATACTTTAGCTTTGCATTCTGATTCTTTTGTTATATGATGACTTACTACACCATATTCTACAAATGTTGATTCTATTCATAAACCACAACTGTTGCTGTCCTTGTTACTAGGACCCTGAGGTCTTAAACTTATATTTAGGTTGTTTGGTATCATTATGTACATATGAGAGATGAAATGTAAAAACTAGAGAAAATACATATTTTTTAATTTTACCTTTGGGCCAACTAATGTGAAGAGAAAATGTGGATTGTTCTTTATACTGCAACATTCTACAAGAGTGGTTTCAACCACCTTTTTCATTGTATGATCAGCATTACAGTTGTCAGGTAATGGTCTGATTTCTGGTTCCCTAGTGTCAGTGTTTGCTTCTATAATAATAAAAACAAAGTAGATAGTGTATGAAAACACTCCATATTTTCAAATCAATGAGCAGTTCAGCAATAGGTATTCTTCAAATAGTTTACCCTCTTTCCTCAATTCATTAGAAGCTTGATGTGATTCTCCTTCTTCTTTGGGGACATTGTAAGAAGGAAAAAATATTTAGGGGTAAATGCACCAAATATGAAAAATTATCATAATGGTTTCCTTTACTGTAGGTTACAAAAAAAAAGAGAAGACATTTCTGATCCATTCCAATATAAAATCAAACTTCAATTCTTCAACTTACTAAGCTATGTCTTCTTATGGGGGTGAGAATGATTAGAGATAAGAGAGAGATCTGAAATGTTATTCCCCTTACCTCCAAGATAATTTTACAAATACTGACATTTATAAAACTATTTTATTAATCAAATTACCTAGAATAAATCATAGCCATATGAAGTTTAGAGTGCTTTTAAAAAATTAGAAATTTAAATGTGATATTTTGCAAGAGTTTTTGTGAATTATATTGGCACAAATTATCTCATGAGGTGAAAACATGAGACCTGAGCTTTAAGAGTACCTTATAAATAAAATTGATTGGAATCACAAAGAGTATAAGCTCTGTCCTTCCTGTGTGTCAAATAGCTAAAAATAAATGTAAATATAAATGTTGATTCTTCCAAGAGAGAGAAGAATGCCACAATCTTGTGGAGGCAGTGATTGGAAACCACACACAGTTACTAAAAGAAAACATTTACTAAAATCCCAATGATATTTGTAATAGAAATACATAAAGCAATTATAAAATTTATTTGGAGGAATAAGATACCCAGAATAGCTACAGCAATCCTTAGCAGGAAGAGTGAAGCAGGGAGTATCACCAGACCCTTCAACTGTACTACAGAACATTAATAACAAAAATGGCATGGTATTGGTATAGTAACAAAAATAGGCAGGTAGACCAATGGTACAGAATAGAGGACACAGAAACATAACCACATAAATACAGTTATCTCATACTAGACAAAGGTGCCAAAAACATACAATGGAGAAAAGATAGCTTCTTCAACAAATGGTGTTGGGAAAACTAGAAATTCATATGCAGCAAAATGTAACTAAATCACTGTCTCTCACTCTGCACAAAACACAATTCAAAATGGATCAGGGACTGTGAACTACTGGAGATCCAAGATGGTGGACTAGAGGGAGTCTGCATTCCTTGTCACTCCATAACTCCCGTTTCAAGCAGAGGATATCTGTTTCTTGATTGCTCACTGTCAGGCACCTATCGTCCGCCATTTGCCTGCCTCTCGTCTGTCCATCGCCTGCCTTACTCCTATCCATCACCCAACGCATGAGGTTCACCTCACAAACATCTGACAACTGTCAGCAAACTGATCGCCTACAATCAGTGGAGCACCAGCTGCCTGCTGTTGACTGGAAGTTCACTGTTACAGTACCTGCAGGACCTCCTGCTGACCACGGTCACACCCTGAGCTGCAGCTCCCCATTTGCCAACACCTTTCGAAGCCAGAGCAGCCATCTGGGATAATCTTGGAAGATGTAGCTCTGATCTTTAGGTGGGGCAAAACCCATCCAGAGATGCCTGCTGGAGGCTTGAAGCTCACTGTCAAGTACCTCTCATGCATCAGGCTACTGAACACTTGGAGGTTTCATTACTATATGACTGTTATACTATAAATTTTCTTTTTTCTCCTTATTGAAAAAATTTAAGTTTTTATTTCTTTACTTTTCTTGCTCTCTTTTCCTTTTGTTTACCTGTCCCATCAGAGTCTCTTTCTCCCTTTTTTGCATGCTAACAACCAACATCAGGATGCTGCTGCCTCATGTCCTGACTTGGAACAAGCTGCCTGTGCAGAATCCAGATCCACAGAAGGATGCCCTGTTCCCTGTCTCCTCCACACTCTGAGTTCTGTGGCAGGAACAGGTGATCTGCTGAATCTAACTCGAACATCTGAACCTCAGCAGGCTTCATGTGTCTGCAGGTAAGGGGATACTTACAATCAGAATATGGATGGAAGATTCAAGAACTCTGGGGCAGGGACTGGGGAGGTAGCTCAGTGGTAGAGCACTCACCCAATCCTTGCATCACATGGGGGGAAAAAAAAACAAAAAATCACCAGAAATTAGAAAAGAACTGTGGTGTAGCCAAAGACCCTGGACACCTTCCTAAGCTAAGATGCAGCCAGCAGGTCTCAGATGGAGCCCTGACTGAGCTGAGATGGGAGCACCAGGAATGCCATCTTGTAAGCCCTCACCTTTTGCATTTGAAGAAGTTTGTTGGCAACAAACATCTTCAATGGGTGACCTCCCAGGCAGTGTCATAAATGAGCTGAAATTGTTTTCAGTGCAGGAGTTTTCAGTGAGGGCACATTCAGGTACTGAGTCAGCCCCAGGTCAGATCCTGAGGGTTCTCCTGATACTCTAAGTGGCTGTCTTTGTGTTGGCTCAGGATCAGGATGTGCCAGCAAAGGCTTCACTCTTTCTAGTAGTCAGAACCTTTGCAAGGGTGGGTGGAGCCTGCAGATGTGAGCACAGTTTGGTTTATTTAATCTGGGAATGATGAATGTAATAAGCATACACTTTCAGGGCATGAGGGCCTTTGGAGACAAGCCAGATTGTGCCCTTCTGATGAATGAAGACATTATCAATTAACCTGCAATTAAGCTGTAGGTGATATTTTGCATTTGCTCAGCATAAATTATCATCAAATGCACACTCTTTTATCCTGTGGGTAGATAAAAGAAATGGTGTTTCCCATCCTGCCAGAGAGCTTGGGTCCTCCACCACAGCCAGTCTGCTCTCTCTGGGGGTACCAGTTCTTTCCTCCTTTTCCTCCAGCTAGCCTCCTGTTCAGATAGGATGGGTGGTCTGGGATCTGCTGTCTTTTCCCTCCTGCCTCACTGCCTGCAGAGGTGTTTCTCTGAATTTGAGCTGGACCTTAGACCCTGCCTGGGAAGCCAGGGCTACCTTCTGTGACATGGGGGGATTGTTACTTGAAGGAACTGGTTATTTGGTTTCCATTTTAACCCCCTGCATAGACAGGCAGGCAGCACAGACATATGATGCTGAGGGCAGCTCAGTAGACAGCAACTTGGAGCACAGGAGCAAGAGACTGGAAGGGGCCTCATTTGACCTTGACTTGGGGAAGCATGTGATTCTCTGGCTGGGTCAAGGCCCCCCTCATGTCAAGTTGTGTTCCTGCACCAGCAGCTGGAAATACTCTGCACTGGTGCTGGGGCTGTATTAACAGAAAAGTGTCCATTGTCACTGGGAATGGAGGCACAGGGGACAGTCCTAAGCTGGGTGGAGATAAGAAATCTCATTAATGAGTCACATTCTTTCCCTTCTATGTCCTTTATAATTAGGATGACACAACCCAGCTGACCTGGGACAGTCTCATTTATGCTTATTGACTATTAATGATGTCCCTTTTCGGTCTCCACAGGGACTTGGTTGGGTGCAAATTCTAAGCTGACAGATTTACAATCCCCGGGGAGGGGAGGGAGAGAGAGCCAGGAAGCTGTGGAGCCCACTGAGACTGCCCAGGTCAGAGGGCTTTAAGATGAAGAAGTAACTGAGACAGCAGCATTTCCAAATTCTTCTCAGGAGTTGCTGTTCTTGCCCTTAATGACTCTAGGCAGCCACGTAGCCCCTGCCTCTGGGGCACTGGTATGACCATAGAAGCTAGGACCTGTGGGCCTGCTCAGTGTGCCCAGATTGGAAAAACCAAATGATTCCTGTCACCCAGTGGCCCTGAAGCTGACCAGGTGAAATGCTGTCTTGCTGCTGACCTCTGGAGTCTTTGGTTTCAGGCCCTGGGTTCAAGAGAACTTAAGGGCCAGCCCCACACAGGGCCTGGAGATGCCCAGGCAGTCTTGATCTTGGGCTACCATGCTGGGTCCTGCCAAGGCATGGGCTTGTAAAAGGAAGGCCAAGTCATCCTGCTGTTCCACATAGACCCTCCCCTGGAATGAAGAGGGAAGGACAGGGGCATCTCTAAGACCAAAGCCCCCAACTCAGCCCTCCCTGCTTTCTCTCCCTGCAGGATGTGACCAGGGCCAATGGGGGCTGGGTTTCTAGAGCAATTCCTGGGTGACAGGCCAACTCCAGGGGAAAATCTTCATCTCAGTCTTGATCTGGGAAGTTGCTTTGTAATTCATCAGCTCTGTCTTAATAGCTTGGAGCACATCGATCACCATTAGGCTGTCAAAACATCCAATTCAGCCTGTGAGAAGAGCTTATTAAAGCTTTTAGAAATAACAGTCTCTGGTAACGATGTCAGTGGGGTTTCTGCCTATACTCAAAAAGTGCCCCTCCATGCAGATGACCTGAGTAACATTTACTGCAGAGAACAGGGAGAGAGGAACTGTGGGTGGATCCACTTGACACTCAAGGGACAGCAGTCACACACACAGAAAGGAATCCTCAGGCTGAATTTTGTAGAGATGGGGTGTTGGCCTGGACTCCCCAAGGTTCAAAAGACCCCTCCCTGAACAGCTCTAGTCCCCACTGACATCTACCACAGTGGGTGGTGCTGGGTGGGAGACTTCAGAGAATCCTGCAAGGTGGCAGCGATGGATCCTGGGAGAAATGGGAGGAAGTAGCAAAAAAAATCTATGAAACTCCAAGGCCAGACAAACATCCTGTTACTGTAGGTGGCTCAGAGGCAGAGTGCTTGCCTAGCACCACAGAAATAAAGAAAAACCCCTTTGAATTCTAAATCAAAAGACCCGTTTTAAGCAAATTTAGTTCTCAGATTCATAAAACACAAAATGAAAGCATGATGGAAAGAGGCAATGTGAGCTGTACTTGGCTCCAAACCCCAGGCTGCCACCCACTCAGAGCCCCACCTCTTCCCCCAGAACTCGGCTTCAGCCTCTTCCCCTGGAGGTCTTTCCTCCCATCTCTGCCCTCCACAGCCCCATGCCATACTTCATGGGCAAGTTCCTCCCACATCACCCCGACCCAAGGGTCAGGTAGGTTTGGCCCCCAACCCTGTAATATTCTTCATAAAGTTCTGCCTCACCTAGGAATTCCTCCCACACATGGACTTTCCCGGGAGCAAGGACCACCCACCCTCCCCCAAATGCTGAAATTGATGTGATTTTTTCTTTTTTTCTTTACTTTTTTTTTTTGTATGCAGTGCTGGGGATGGAATACAGGGCTTTGCATGCTACACAAGCACACAACAGCTATGTCCCCAGCCCTGGGTTTTTATAGAGTTTAACAATATAAAGGTCAACTCCTTCATTCCTTTCTCTTTCCTCCTCCACACAATGAACTGACTTCAAAACGAGCCTTAACAAGGAGTATTTTGAATATGAGTGTTCTCACTTCATCCTTCCAAGTACTCCGAGGTATTTGGAAAACATCTCTCATGACCTCTCAGTGCTCAGGTTATTCCTTTTCATTTAGGAAACAGTGATTTGTTTCCTGTGTTTTGAAAGCAAGAGAATACGCTGCTTTGCTTTCAACAGTTCCTGGGGTCACCAGAGTTGAAAGGTCCCTTTTCTTTTCTTCTTCTCTCTTCTTTCTTTTGTTGTTCTGGGGGTTGACAATGTCCCTTTTCTTAGAAATGGGCATCATCAGGGAAGGGTGGTCGACAACCAGAGTGAAAGCCTAAGAGAGTCCCCACCACACAGAGTGAGAATGAGGTTCAGGTCCCCAAAAGAACCTGAAACAGGCAGAGTCATTGATGCCCTTGCCCAGACTCACTGCCAAAGACAAACCAGGAGGCCTGGAGCTTTAAAAACACCCTACAGAAGGTTTAAAGATGGCGGACTAGAGGGCGGCTGTATTTCATGTTGCTCCAGGATGCAGGATTCAAAAGAGGAGATAGTGAGAGACTTGGGACCAACACAAAGCCGCCGGGTGAGTCTCTCCCATTGGGGAGGCGTCCCGGATGGGGCGGTAGCCCCAGAATGCAGGGAACTTTGTGAAGTAGAGTTGCTCGGCGAGGCACCCCTCCCCGTGCTGGAGCGGTAAACACGGACAACTGGGAACATCGTAGAGGAGGCGACTCAGCACAGCGCTTGGACTCGGAGCAACCACTGGGGCTCCGGGCGGCTGCCTGAGGAGGAGCTGCGTGGTGAGCTGTTTAAACTCAGAGCGACTGCTTCTGAACACCGGGGGGCTGTCCAGAGGAAGAGGAGAAGCGCGGCGGGTCTTATGGTCTAGGAGTGACTGCATCAGAGCTACAGGCGCTGCCTGAGGAGCAGCTGCATGGTGAGCTATTTGGACTCAGAACGACCACTTCTGAAAACCAGGGGGTTGCCCGGAGGAAGAGGAGAAGCGAGGCAGGTCTCTGGGTCTAGGAGTGACTGCATCAGAGCCACAGGCGGTTGCCAGAGGAGGAGGCAAGTGGTGAGTTGTTTGGACTCAAAGCAAACGCTCCTGAACACCAGTGGCCTGCCTGGAGGAGGAGCGCGGTGGGTCCCTTGGTCTCCGAGGACCGCTCCTGAACACCCGGGGGGCTACCCGAGGAGGAGGAGGAATAGGGCGGGTCATTTGGACTCAGAGTGACTGCCTAGGGCTACGGGCGGTTGGCAGGAGGAGGAGACGCGAAGTGAGTTGCTTGGACTCCTAGTGACTGTGTCGGAAACTGGGTGGCTGTCTGGAGGAGGAGGTGTGTGGTGGGTCTCTGGGTCTTGGAGCTATTGTACAGGGCTCCAGGTGGTGGCTCAGAGGAGGGGCCGCATAGCCAGGCGATTAGGTGCAGAGCAGGGTCCCAGGACCTAGGCAGCTTCTTGCTGGAAGAGCTGCACTGAGACACGTCTAGGGGCGGAGCGAAGTTTCCAGGACTGCAGGCAGATTCTCTGAGGAGAAGCAGCCTAAGGAGATTCGTCTGTGAAGGGTGAGGCTCCCAGGCCCATGAGGTAGTTCCGGGCCCCTGGGAACGTTGAAGAGGAAGACAGCCCAGCCCAGGCGGTAGTTGTAGATTGAGGGGAACCTCTAGGAGGGGAACTGACCAGTGAGACCTCCCTACCGGGTGAGTCTTCCCCACCAGGTGAGGTTTTCCCACAAGATCGGTAAAACCAGAGAAACAGGAAAAAACAGGCCATGCCTCAACCCGCAGCCTAGTTCCCCTTTGGATGACCATTGGTCAACAAGTGGAGGCACCTCTGCCCACTATCAGGAAATATACCCCACCTGAGCGTCACCAACCCTAGAGAGGCACCTTCCTTGGGGAGCACCGCATTATCAACTTCCTCCAAGACTGCAGGCTACTGAAGGATAAGAGGGGATATACTAGCAATCTTCAGGGACATTATAAGTCAATAGAGGAAATCTGCAATATCCTAATGACCCACTGATTCCTGAACAATATGAGAAAACAAGGGAAGAAAATGCCCCAAACAAATCTAGATGTTGTATCAATAAAATCCAATGACAGCATGGCAGAAGAAATGACAGAAAGGGAGTTCAGAATGTACATAATTTAAATGATCAGGGAAGCAAACGATGAGATGAAAGAGCAAATGCAGACACTGAATGATGAGATGAAAGAGCAAATGCAGGCATTGAATGATGAGATGAAAGAGCAAATGCAGGCATTGAATGATAGCACCAATCGACAGTTAAAAGAGTGAATACAGGAAGCGAAAGATCATTTCAATAAAGAGTTAGAGATTTTGAAAAAAAAAACAAACAGAAATCCTTGAAATTAAGGAAACAATAAACCAAATTAAGAACTCCATAGAAAGTACAACCAATAGGATAGAACACCTGGAAGACAGAACCTCAGATATTGAAGACAAAATATTTAACCTTGAAAACAAAGCTGAACAAACAGAGAAGATGGTAAGAAATCATGAACAGAATCTCCAAGAACAATGGGATATCATGAAAAGGCCAAATTTGAGAATTATTGGGATTGAGGAAGGCTTAGAGAAACAAACCAAAGGATGAACAATCTATTCAATGAAATAATATCAGAAAATTTCCCAAATCTGAAGAATGAAATGCAAAATCAAGTTCAAGAGGCTTATAGGACTCCAAATACACAAAATTAAACAGACCGATACCAAGGCACATTATAATGAAAATACCGAACATACAAAATAAAGACAGAATTTTAAAGGCTGTGAGAGAAAAGAACAAAATTACATTCAGAGGGAAACCAATACGGATATCAGCAGATTTTTCAATCCAGATCCTAAAAGCTAGAAGGGCCTGGAACAACATTTTTCAAGCTCTGAAAGAAAATGGATGCCAAAAAAGAATCTTATACCCAGCAAAACTTACCTACAAATTTGATGATGAAATAAAATCATTCCATGATAAAAAAGCTAAAAGAAATTACAAAAAGAAAGCCAGCATTACAGAACATTCTCAGCAAAACATTCCATGAGGAAGAGATAAAAAACAAAGAAGCAAATCAGCAAAGGGAGGAATTATCCAAAAGGAACTGTCAAATAAAGGAGGAACCAGGTGTGTCAAATAATAAATAAATAAATGAATAAATAAATAAAATTTTAAAAATGAACTAAATAACCAGGAATACAAATCATATCTCAATAATAACCCTGAATGTTAATGGCCTGAATTCATCAATCAAAAGACTTAGACTGGTGGGTTGGATTAAAAAGAAAGATCCAACAATATGTTGCCTGCAAGAGACTCACCTCATAGAAAGAGATACCCATAGACTAAAGGTGAAAGGATGGGGAAAAACATACCATGCACATGGACTCAGCAAAAAAGCTGGAGTATCCATCCTCATTTCAGGTAATGTGGACTTCAAGACAAAGTTAGTCAGAAGGGATCAAGAAGGACATTTCATACTGCTTAAGGGAAGCATAAATCAGCAAGATATAACAATCATAAACATCTATTCCCCAAACAGTGGTTCATCCATGTATGTCAAACAAATCCTTCTCAATTTCAGAAACCAAATAGACCATAACACAATAATACTAGGTGATTAACACACCTCTCTCACCACTGGACAGATCTTCCAAAAAAATATTGAACAAAGAAACCATAGATCTCAATAACACAATCAATAATTTAGATTTAACAGACATTTATAGAATATACCATCCAACCAAGAGTGAATACACTTTCTTCTCAGCAGCACATGGATCCTTCTCTAAAATAGACCATATATTATGCCACAAAGCTAATGTCAGCAAATACAAGAAGATAGAGACACTACCTTGTATTCTATCAGATCATAATGGATTGAAGTTAGAAATAAATGAAAGAGGAAAAAACAGAAACTACGCCAACACCTGGTGATTAAACAATATGCTATTATATGATGAATGGATAACAGAAGATATTAGGAAGGAAATTAAAAAATTCTTAGAGGTAAGTGAGAACAAAGAAACATCATATCAAAATCTCTGGGACACTATGAAAGCAGTACATAGAGGAACATTTATTTCATGAAGCGCATTTAATAGAAGAAGTAAAACTCAAAAAATAAACGACCTAACTGTATAGCTCAAAGCCTTAGAAAAAGAATAACAGACCAACACCAAAAGTAGTAGAAGAAAGGAAATAGTTAAACTCAGAGCTGAAATCAACGAAATTGAAACAAAGAAACAATACAAAAAATTGACAAAATAAATAGTTGGTTCTTCGAAAAAATAAACAAAATTGATAAACCTTTAGCCACACTAACAAAGAGAAGACGAGAGAAAACCTAAATCACTAAAATTCGGAATGAACAAGGAAATATCACAACAGACATGACTGAAATACAAAACATAATTAGAAACTATTTTGAAAATCTATACTCCAACAAAATAGAAAATTTTGAAGACATCAACAGGTTTCTAGAGACATATGAATTGCCTAAACTGAACGAGGAGGACATACACAATTCTTTCTTTTTTTTTTTATTATTGTACACAAATGGGATACATGTTGTTTCTCTATTTGTACATGGCGTAAAGGCATACCATTTGTGTAATCATAAATTTACATAGGGTAATATTTGATTCATTCTGTTATTTTTTCCTTCCCCCCACCCCTCCCACCCCTCTTTTCCCTCTATACAGTCCTTCCTTCCTCCATTCATGCCCCCCTCCCTAAACCTAACTCTAACCCTAACACTAACTCTTCCCACCCCCATTATGTGCCCTCATCCACTTATTAGTGATATCATTCTTCCTTTGGTTTTTGGAGATTGACTTATCTCACTTAGCATGATATTCTCCAGTTTCATCCATTTGCCTGCAAATGCCATAATTTTATCATTCTTTATGGCAGAGTAATATTCCATTGTGTATCTATATACCACAGTTTCTTTATCCATTCATCAATTGAAGGACATCTAGGTTGGTTCCACAATCTGGCTATTGTGAACTGAGCAGCTATGAACATTGATGTGGCTGTATCTCTGTAATATGCTGATTTTAAATCCTTTGGGTATAGGCCAAGGAGTGGGATAGCTGGGTCAAATGGTGGTTCCATTCCAAGTCTCCACACTGCTTTCCAGAGTGGCTGCACTAATTTGCAGCCCACCAGCAATGTATGAGTGTACCTTTCTCCCCACATCCTCGACAACACCTGTTGTTGCTTGTATTCTTGATAATCGCCATTCTAATTGGGGTGAGATGGAATCTTAGGGTGGTTTTGATTTGCATTTCTCTTATTACTAGAGATGTTGAACATTTTTCCATATGTTTGTTGATTGCTTGTAGATCTTCTTCTGTGAAGTGTCTATTCATTTCCTTAGTCCATTTGTCGACTGGATTACTTGCATTCTTGGTGTAGAGTTATTTGAGTTCTTTATAGATTCTGGAGATTAGTGCTCTATCTGAAGTATGATTGGCAAAGATTTTCTCTCACTCTGTAGACTCTTTCTTCGCATTGCTGATAGATTCCTTTGCTGAGAGAAGGCTTCTTAGTTTGAATCTATCCCAGTTATTAATTCTTGCTTTTATTTCTTGTGCTATGGGAGTCCTGTTGAGGAAGTCTGGTCCTAAGCCGACATGTTGAAGCTCTGGACCTACTTTTCTTCTATAAGATGCAAGGTCTCTGGTCTGATTCCGAGATCCTTAATCCATTTTGAGTTTAGTTTCGTGCATGATGAGAGATATGGGTTTAGTTTCACTCTGTTGCATATGGATTTCCAATTCTCCCAGCACCATTTGTTGAAAAGGCTATCTTTTCTCCATTGCATATTTTTGGCCCCTTTGTCTAGTATGAGATAATTGCATTTATTTGGGTTTGTGTCTGTGTCCTCTATTCTGTACCATTGATCCACCTGTCTATTTTGGTACCAATACCATGCCGTTTTTGTTACTATTGCTTTGTAGTAGAGTTGAAGATCTGGTATTGCGATACGCCCTGCTTCACTCTTTCTGCCAAGGATTGCTTTAGCTATTCTGGGTTTTTTATTCTTCCAGATTAATTTCATAATTTCTTGCTCTATTTCTGTAAGGTACATCATTGGGATTTTAATTGGAATTGCATTGAATCTGTATAGCACTTTTGGTAGTATGGCCATTTTGACAATATTAATTCTTCCTATCCAAGAACATGGGAGATCTTTCCATCTTCTAAGGTTGTCTTTAATTTCTTTCTTTAGTGTTCAGTAGATCTCACTGTAGAGGTCTTTCACCTCTTTTGTGAGATTGATTCCCAAGTATTTTATTTTTTTCGAAGCTATTGTGAATGGGGTAGTTTTCCTAATTTCTCTTTCTGAAGATTCATCACTTATGTATAGAAATGCCTTAGATTTATGTGCATTGATCTTATATCCTGCTACTTTACTGAATTCACTTATGAGATCTAACAGTTTTCTGGTGGAATTTCCTGGTTCCTCTAAGTATACAATCATATCATCAGCAAATAGGGATAGTTTGAGTTCTTCTTTTCCTATTCGTATCCCTTTAATTTCTTTGGTCTGTCTAATTGCTCTGGCTAGAGTTTCAAGGACGATATTGAATAGAAGTGGTGAAAGAGGGCATCCCTGCCTTGCTCCAGTCTTTAGAGGGAATGCTTTCAGTTTTTCACCATTTAGAATAATATTAGCCATGGGCTTAGCGTAGGTGGCCTTTACAATGTTAAGGAATGTTCCCACTATCCCTATTTTTCTAGTGTTTTGAGCATGAAGGGATGCTGTATTTTATCAAATGCTTTTTCTGCATCTATCGAAATAATCATGTGATTCTTGACTTTAAGACTATTGATATGGTGAATTACATTTATTGATTTCCTGATGTTGAACCAACCTTGCATCCCTGGGATGAAAGCCACTTGATCATGGTGCACTATCTTTTTAATATGTTTTTGTATGCGATTTGCTAAAATTTTGTTGAGAATTTTTGCGTCGATGTTCATTAAGGATATTGGTCTGAAATTTTCTTTCCTCGATGTGTCTCTGTCTGGTTTAGGTATCAGGGTAATATTGGCTTCATAGAATGAGTTTGGGAGGGTTCCCTCCTCTTCTATTTTATGGAATACTTTGAGAGTTATTGGAATGAGCTCTTCTTTAAAGGTTTTGTAGAACTAGGCTGAGAACCCATCTGGTGCTGGACTTTTCTTTGTTGGTAGGCTTTTGATGACTTCTTCTATTTCATTACTTGAAATTGGTCTATTTAAATTGTGTATGTCCTCCTCGTTCAGTTTAGGCAATTCATATGTCTCTAGAAACCTGTTGATGTCTTCGAAATTTTCTATTTTGTTGAAGTATAGATTTTCAAAATAGCTTCTAATTATGTTTTGTATTTCAGTCGTGTCTGTTGTGATATTTCCTTGTTCATTCCGAATTTTAGTGATTTGGGTTTTCTCTCATCTTCTCTTTGTTAGTGTGGCTAAAGGTTTATCAATTTTGTTTATTTTTTTGAAGAACCAACTATTTATTTTGTCAATTTTTTGTATTGTTTCCTTTGTTTCAATTTTGTTGATTTCAGCTCTGAGTTTGACTATTTCCTGTCTTCTAGTACTTTTGGTGTTGATCTGTTCTTCTTTTTCTATGGCTTTGAGCTGTAGTGTTAGGTCGTTAATTTTTTGAGTTTTACTTCTTCTATTAAATGCGCTCCATGAAATAAATCTTCCTCTAAGTATTGCTTTCATAGTGTCCCAGAGATTTTGATATGATGTTTCTTGTTCTCGTTTACCTCTAAGAATTTTTTAATTTCCTTCCTGATCTTTTGTTATCCATTCATCATATAATAGCATATTGTTTAATCTCCAGGTGTTGGAGTAGTTTCTGTTTTTTACTCTTTCATTTATTTCTAACTTCAATCCATTATGATCTGATAGAATACAAGGTAGTGTCTCTATCTTCTTGTATTTGCTGACATTAGCTTTGTGGCATAATATGTGGTCTATTTTAGAGAAGGATCCATGTATTGCTGAGAAGAAATTGTATTCACTCTTGGTTGGATGGTATATTCTATAAATGTTTGTATAAATGATTGTTATATCTTGCTGATTTATGCTTCCCTTAAGCAGTATGAAATGTCCTTCTTGATCCCTTCTGACTAACTTTGTCTTGAAGTCCACATTATCTGAAATGAGGATGGATACTCCAACTTTTTTGCTG